>NC_073745.1:303369244-303571696 GCF_029784135.1 Toxorhynchites rutilus septentrionalis | reverse complement strand
TATTTAGTCGTAACTTTCGGTCCTTCATCTTCGGAAAACCTGAGAAGGTAACGGAGAGAGTTCCTCTAACATGAATCTGACCGGCGATATACTCTGGTTCTTCGTGGCACGTACTCTGTATGTAAACTACGACGGCAAAGAGTTATCTTTGGGAAACCTTAGAAGGTAACCGAGAGAACTTCTGTGAAATCAAGAAGCAAGTTTACTTCACACATACTACACATGTAGACCTGCACACCTGCCCAAATATCTACACAAAAGATACAGCTCATTTCTTAAAACATATATTTATAAACTGACCTGACCTGTTCTAAATCCAATGAAATCGAAAATCAAAAATAGCATGAAAATAGAAAATTCGAGATTCAGGAATCTGGAACGTGTAATCTTGCATCAAATACCTAGACGTGACCTGCCCAACAAATAGATATAAAAAGTTTCTCAAGCTATCTCGAGAGACAGAGAAGTAATTATTGAGTTTCGCTGTTGACATACTTGCGCTTAGAAGAAAAGAAAAGAAAAATATTAACACATACACTACTACGCTTGAAAAATTCCTCCATCTCAAGCTCTCAAACAAAAAATGCAATAAAAAGTTACAAAAGTTGCAATTTTTTTACAGTGTTTACATTTTCTAGATTATCCCTTTTGACATGTTAATATTGATATAATCGATTCCGCCCTGTATTTAAAAAAAACAAATAAAAAAGAACTTACCCTCCAAACTTTGGTCGTATCCTTTGGTGAAAAACAGCATCGCCTTGGCGGCACGTTCCGGCGTTTTCAGCAAGCCCTAGTAGAGGTGGGTGAGACGTATCGAGAGGTTACAATTACCGCGAAACAAAAACTAGCCCATCACGTGTGCCTACCTGTCGGTCGGGATCCTCGCCCAGGTTGCTCAGCAGCATCCGGTACGATCTGGACATCAGCGGCAGCAAATCCTCCCGGGTGGACGGCTTGTGATCCAGCTCCAAATCGTGATGGAAAGTGCATTTTTCGTGACCTGGTGGGAGCAGCAGATAAGGGTGAATTTAATATCGAGTCGAAAACAATACGCGGGGAACGATTAACACTCATGCATTTTCATAAAAAAGACACCATGGTGGATATCACAGGGAAAATAATGCGAAAATAGGATTAATAATTCACTGGCACGGAGACATCCCCTATCAGGGATGGGGGGGGGGGGGGGGTGATGGGTGTATTTGAACCGTTGGAAACAAGTTTCATGCGGGTGGTTCATAAAGTCATAAACTTTATTACCGCGGGGGCGGTGTCATGCACTGAATCATAATAGCTGTAATATAATAGTCCCGTGTGTAATGGAACTGATTTCACGGCACGGAGCAAGGATCAAATATTTATCCGATTGTGGTGAAGGGGGGAGGCCCGTTTAGGGGTTGAACGGTGTGGGTCAGGGTTAAACCGCCAGTCGATAGATTTGCATATGTTCATTAGTTTGGATTGTGGTTATGGGTCGGGGGACGGGGAGTCCCAACCTGCTGCTTTCCGTTCGGGTCGGTTTGCATAAAGTATTACAAGGGTTGTTCGGTGGAGGGTGGGTTTGTGTGTGAAGGATTAATTGTATGCTACAATAGTTAAAGGCGAAGCCCACAAACGTATCAGTTGGTGACCAGAGCGAATATTGCGCAGAGAGTGCTTTTATTTGTAATTATAGAGCTATTAATGGATGGTTGTTTATGAAGCGGTGTATGGAACACAAGTGTTGGCAATTTGTAATGTGATTCTGTCGTCAAGCGTTGTGATTTAGATTCACAACTGGGCTGGATGCATTAGACGGATGTTGAATATATTAAAACTATTAACTTCATCGAAGTATCAAGTGAAATATTGCTGACTGAGATTTCTAAAAAGTAGTTCGAAATTTAATTCGTTTTAATTCAGGTGGTGGAACTCATGGGAATAGTCTGATGACTGTTAGACCTAACTCTCTTAACACTTTGATCATATTTGCCGATGGATTAATATGCATATACATTCGAATAGGATTGGCAGCATTAAATCATGCGAAATGTTCCAGGAAGAAGCATGCGTTTGTGTGGTGAATTCTCCCGATAGTATAATCCGGTAGGATTACATGTTATTAGAATAGTGACAGTACTGATGCGTTCCATAGAAGAATTATTGACAGCTTAGTATCCCTGAATAAACTTTATCCCGCGTGATAATTTCAACAATGAATTATGCCTGGGGTCTCGAGTATTTATTATGAATATCATATGAGAAACTATTCCAAGCAGGGAACTAGAAATTATAATTGTCCTATAAAATTGGGTTCCCTCCACCAAACGGTTTAAAGACTGGTGCAATCTAAGTAACATGTCCAATTATAGTATCTTTGGTCATTACAGAACAGCGACGTAGTGTGGGTAGACAGCGCCCCCGGCAAACTACCGCAAAATGAAAATGGCGCCTCAAAAAGTATCACTTTTTTTGTTTTTTTTCACTAGGTTTTAAGATTGTATAAATACGAGGAAAACTACTCACTTATACCAATGTTCACTTTTAGGAGTTTATTCGTATTTAGAAAGCTAGAAATATCATTACCAGCTTCGCTTATTCTCTAGCCCAGGGGTTTTCAAATGGTGCTCCGCGGGAAATAAGTGCTTCGCGAAGTTATAGCAAATGCTCCCACTTGAAAACCCTCATTAAAAAAAATTCTTTAATTTAATTTCACTGGGCGTATAGTGATTCATCTTGTTCACTCTGGGTCAGATGTTGTGTAACTGCGATGTATAACTGAAACAAAGTTGTTTCCAGTTGAGTAATGTCAATGCAAATATGATTTGTTTTATTGATTAAAAAATGCAGGTGATCCGTCAAATGTTTTTGCTATAAAAAGAGCTCTACCATTAAACAAAAATCCTGAAAACCCCTGCACTAGCCAAATCTTTGCCTTGCGTGCTCCAGCTGAAGCAAAATGATCCAAAATTGCATCAATATCAAAGTCTTAGCGATTCTTTCTCGTTCAAATGAATTGCCAAGCCAATGAGTCGGCATTTTAGAACGCAGATAATATTCAATCTATTTAAGCTTGCTGAAACTGCGTTCGCACCGTCTCGATGTTAGGATAAAGTGCATCGAGAGAATATCTGAGAATAATGTTCAAGATGTCCAAAGGCATCGAAGAGTTTAGGTCAGGGAATTGTTCCTTCATCTGCGTATGAAACACTTCCACCTCTTATACACGTTCCTCTGTTTCAACATCTGATCCATGATCCTGATCCAATTGATTCATGCTCATAGATGTTAGTCAGTCTCTCGTTGTAAATGAAGAACCTGATGCTATATTCGTTATAGCAGGGGTGGTCAAACCTCTCACCACCCCTTCCTACCAACACAATATGTTTTTGAAGCCATCAATAATAAGTAGTTTGATTGTAAAATGTTGTTTTAGGTAGCGAGAATAATGATTTCTTCTCAAAAACTAGTTAGTTATAATAACAATATGCTCTTTTATTTTCTATGTTTTTATTTTTAAAGGGTGTGTCACATCAAATTGCATCACGGAAAAAACGCTGTAGAAATTCGGCCAGTAGACCGATCCTTTTGAAAATTTTAGACAGTAAAATAAAAACTATTAAACAACTTTTGGCATTTTCTTTTTATTCATACTTCGAGCCCAAGCCCGTATGCTCGCACCTTCCTCTTTACCCCGTCCATAAGGTTCTGTACAACGTCAGGTTGTAGTTTTTTTTTTGAACAGAAATCCATTTTCTCTTGAAGTCCGCCTCCGATTTGACAACTTTTGGGTTCTTCCGGAGGGCCTGCTTCATAATCGCCCAATATTTCTCTATTGGGCGAAGCTCCGGCGCGTTGGGCGGGCTCATTTCCTTTGGTACGAAGGTGACCCCGTTGGCTTCGTACCACTCCAACACGTCCTTTGAATAGTGGCACGAAGCGAAATCCGGCCAGAAGATGGTCGGGCCCTCGTGCTGCTTCAATAGTGGTAGTAAGCGCTTCTGTAGGCACTCCTTAAGGTAAACCTGCCCGTTTACCGTGCCGGTCATCACGAAGGGGGCGCTCCGCTTTCCGCAAGAGCAGATCGCTTGCCACACCATGTACTTTTTGGCAAACTTGGATAGTTTCTGCTTGCGAATCTCCTCCGGAACGCTGAATTTGTCCTCTGCGGAGAAGAACAACAGGCCCGGCAGCTGACGAAAGTCCGCTTTGACGTAGGTTTCGTCGTCCATTACGAAGCAATGCTGCTTCGTCAGCATTTCGGTGTACAGCTTCCGGGCTCGCGTCTTCCCCACCATGTTTTGCCTTTCGTCGCGGTTAGGAGCCTTCTGAACCTTGTATGTACGCAGGCCCTCCCGCTGCTTGGTCCGCTGGACGAATGAACTTGACAAATTCAGCTTATTGGCGACATCCCGGACCGAACTTCTCGGATCACGTCTAAACTGCTTAACTACGCGCTTGTGATCTTTTTCACTGACGGAGCATCCATTTTTGCCGTTCTTCACCTTCCGGTCGATGGTTAGGTTCTCGAAGTATCGTTTTAGTACTCTGCTGACCGTGGATTGGACGATTCCCAGCATCTTACTGATGTCCCGATGTGACAACTCCGGATTCTCGAAATGAGTGCACAGGATTAATTCACGACGCTCTTTTTCGTTCGACGACATTTTTTCAAATTTACGAAAAATTGACAGTGAAGCATGGCCAACGTGATCTATACACTCTAATCTGATTATAAGCGAAAGCTGAAGATATAATTCCTAAAAATTAAATTTCTACAGCGTTTTTTCCGTAATGCAATTTGATGTGACACATCCTTTATTGCGAGCAATTTTATTTAAAACACATTTTATCCTGAATGTTTGTGTTGTATCTGATAAAGCGCTGGAAGCATTAGGTTGTGTATTTCCGACATGTTTTTCATATTTCTGTTCAAATGCACTCAAATTTATTTGCAAACAGGCTGCCAAATAGTAATCTGTCAAAAGAAGAGCGATATTTTGTTTCGATTGTATTCATAGTAGAACATAAAGGGGGTCTTCGTAGCCACTTGGTTACGCGTTCGCTTACCAAGCGATCGATCGTGAGTTCAAACTCAGGGCCCTCAATTGACCATCGTTGTGTTGTTATAGAATAACTACGTCCACGCAACCATCATCAGCGATGGAAATCGATCCACGGTGGAACAAAGATCGATACATCCATACAACTGCTCTGCTCTGCAAGAAACAACGGGCTGCTGTTCTATAAATAACTCAACAATGATCAATATCAACTGTCTCCGCTGTCCGGTCTGTTGAACAATGGATGAACAGAAAGAATACCCTTACGCCTAAATGGGTACTACTGGGTAATTTACCATAATGTAATGGAACAGAAAACTTAACGCCTAAATGGCTACTACTAACTACTGTGTAATTCACAATTCATAGAAACATAAACATATGTACATGTACACGATTAAACCCGGCTCTGTTACAGCTAAAATGCTAATGAGCCTAATAAATAAATGGGATAAAAAAAATAGTAGAAATTATTGTTTTAAGGTATAAGTATATCCGAAACAAAGTTATTAACAACACACCTCGCAAAGTAAATTTCAATTAGTACAGTAAATATATTTTAGAAATTGAAGTACTTTTGGAATTAAGAGCTTCATTTTCAATAAATGCCTTTTTATTTCATTGACATTTCTTTTATGTTGATTCCACCATTGAATGGAAATGACATGAATTATATTATGAATTATATTATTTTCGAGATATCTTCAAATCTTCTGTCGAACTCATTTCGAAACAAAGAAATTGAATCTGCTAAACGATCGTATTCATGTATTTTAATCTGCTGATTCAGTCGCAATATTTTAGAATTGCTTTAAATCGTCTTCTAAATTGTGCTTTTAAGAGTGTTTTCTGTTTTTTTTTATGTTTTAAATTAATTCATTTTGATTCGCTATGATGACACAATAAAAAACGAGATCATGCACCCACTTATTGAGGATATGATTTATTGGCAGTTGACATTATTTATTTTTTTAAAGAAACTTAGCACCTCGGGGCAGTGTTGTCACATGTCTGTACCAGAGGGTTAAAAATATTTCTCATCTGTACTTTCTCTTCCAAAGATCTGTACCATTGAAAATATCTGTTTTATTAGCATGAGAAAAATACTCATTTATTTACTACAAGCACTACATTTACATTTGCAAGTCATTCGTGTGTTTGATGATCCTTATACATACATAGTTTTTTCGGAATCTAGATTGCTAGATTGCGATACTGCGGCGTAAAAGTCGTCTGGTACCTTGATGTTGCATTGTTCAAATGTAAGAAATTTCACACGCGGAAAAAAACTGTACCAATCTGTACTTTTTGACGAAAATCTGTACTCTGTACCGTTCAGAATCTGTACCAAAAATAACGAAAAAATCTGTACCTTTGCGGATAAATGTGTACGTGTGGCAACACTGCCTCTGAGTGTAATAATAATTTTCCGATATTTGATCCACAATTCTCTTGCCCTGAATTTGCGTTTCTGCAATCTGTTTTTTATACGTAGTTAACTATTTTAACTAACTACATAGACTATTTTGATTGCCAAATTCCTCACATCATCGGATTTCATTATTTCTGCGCATAGTATTTGCTGATGAATACAATGGTAGCTGATAAGATTTGGAATATTATCATCAATTTTGCAATGATTCATAGATCTATTACATAGATCAACCGGGCTTCATAAGTCGTAATCCAAGTCGTAAACCAATTTTTGTATTGGAAATCATGCTTTAGTGATGAAGGACTTGAACGAGTTGCATATGTCGTTTGATCCTTTTTTTGAACATTTTTATCAGACATATCCTGCAAATACATCCTTTTGGATACACATAACTATGTAGTATCAGTTGTTTCAATTTTTTTCTGGAAACCATGTTTTTTCAGCTGGGGGTATTGACGCCTCAGGATTGACTCGACCGATTTAACTGAAATTTGTTTTCTGCATGTAAAAATGGATTATCTGAAACGGTACATAGCCGTTTTCTGTTCTTTTTTTTATAGTTTTTTATGAGCTTTCAACCACCGATTTTCACGAAAAATAACTAATTTTCAACATATATGGCCACAATTTTGGCATTTTTTCGGATTTTCAAAAACCCCTATGTGACGCCTTGGGTATTGTCCTGAGGTTTCAAAATATTTATTGAAATTCGTTCTGCGTCACACCGTTGCTTCAGAACCGATACAAAGGTACCGATTTTCAGACAGCATTTACGCATCCAGCTGTCAACAGCGTGATGATCATTTTACGTACATTAAACAATAACCAAAATACCCGAATATTTCACTTTATTCCTAACATCCGGAAAAATCACGAAACTTAATTATTTTTCGACCTTCCAGAAAAGGATCCACCTTTAAGCAATAACCGTAAAACAACGCATAGCATGGAGGGGCACCCAGGAATACGTAGCAAAAACTTAAGAGGGTATTGATACAATGTGATGTAATGTGATGTTGTTTCAATTTTGCGAAAAACAAATTATTATTGTTATTGGTTTCATGTACGGACAGAAGCAACTACTCATGATGGGTGTTTCTTTTACTCAATCATTTACTCATATCAATGAAATTCTTTATTCATGTGAAAGTACATTTGATGCAATTATGTATGGAACTCGATTTCTTTTGCTTTCCAGACGCTGAACCCAATTTTTGACGGTTTTCAATAAATCGATTGTTAAATTCGCGCCGTCCTGTTGAAACCACATATTGTCCAAGTCCATATCATCCAATTCGGGCCGAAAATATACGGTTATCATTGAGCGGTAGCGATTCCCATTCACAGTAACGTGCCGGTCTTGATCATCACGGAAGAAGTGCGGCCCAATGACGCCGCCGGACCATAAACCGCACCAAACCGCATTTTTTTTCGGAATGCAATTAATGGTTCCTCATGGAGTACGTGTGGATTGCTATCTGACCAATAACGCATATTTTGCTTATTGGCGAAGCCATTTAGCCAGAAATTAGCCTCATCGCTGAAGCTGATTTTCGATGAAAATCCGGATCATTTTCAAGTTGTTGCTCAACCCAATTCACGAACATACGACGCTTCTGGTGGTCAAGCGGCTTCAGTTCTTGCGTCAATTTGATCTTGTAAGGATGGATGTAGACCAAGATCTTTTCGCTAAATTTGGCACAACGACGTCACAGAGATGCCCAACGCTTGAGGACGACATGATTGATTTGGGTCTTCCTCAATTGATGCGCTAGCGGCAGCGATATTCTCGACACTACGGGCACTTCTTCGACTCTCTGGCACGAGAACATTTTGTACTGTGCCTGTGGATTCAAATTTTTCCACTAGACGCTCAATTGTTGATCTGGCTAGACGATTATGACAACCATAAATTGGAGGTAGCGCTCTTAAAGTTGAGGCCATTGACTCCGAATTTCGGTACTCGTTGTTGGATCGTATATCTTTCCATTATGAAATGGCAAACCTTACTGAAGAGAAAGGTCAAAAAATATGGCGTCGTTTGCTGTCCATATCGGTTTGAAATGAATAAATTGATTTATCACAGTTCCGTTTTTGTGGAAGAATTGGGACTGTATTCAGTTAGTTCGCAGTTGCGTTATATATTCTTTGTTCACATTTATTGAAATAAACTTCAAAACATCAAGGTAAGTTTCGTGAAATGCGTTACAATACCAATTAAAATGAAATTTGAATGAGCTATTAAACTTTGTTCAAAAGAAAGTTATGAATTTTAGTTTCCTTCGATATGATTGTGAAGACATTTTTTCGTATCACGAGAAGACATTTGAGAGGCTCAGAATGCAAGGGGTGTAAGTGACTTGATCGAACCATCGCAGTTTTTTGTGTTTTTGAGATGTGAAGAATTATATCCTCTCCAAATAATTCTTCAGACAACAAAAACTTTTCAAACCGAACTCACATAGTAAACGGAGATTGAAAAACGTTCGAAGGAACACGAGATTTGAATCCGTGTAGTGAAGATTTTCGCATAATAAAAATGTTCCGTTTTGACTAAAATTCCGAACACTTCATTTCAAAAACTAAAAAAGCTAAAAAAACTGAAACTTTATGTATACCTAGATTGCCCAAAAGCAGTCAAAATGACTGCTTTGCGAAAGAATGAATAATATGTAAAGAAATTGGTTTTAAATTAATTTTCAATACTTTTTATATTGTGTACAGTTATATGACGAGTTATTAGCAAATATCAACAATGAAAAAAAATATTTCACATGGGAAAAAAATTATGCATTATTTTGTTTTCTTTATTCAATTAGTACACCAGTGCACTATGGTCCAGGAGGTGCATTTAAGTGGAAATTAGCATCTAGAGCTCGACAGTGATTCTCTAGACAAAAACTGTCTTCGACAAAGTTGTTACATATAATAGAGCGCTCATTTTTATGTTATCAAAAATAGGGTGACCAAAATTGTCGATGAAATGAAAAATCTAACTTTCTTATCTTTATAGATAGATGTAAACATAGTTCGACAATATTGTAGCCCTGGTTATTTTAAGTAACTTTGTGGAACAATATTTCTTTCTATCTCTTCAAATAACCGATATAGCGCTTTTTCTCTAGGTTGAGTTAGGGTTACCATGAAAAAAAAGGTTTTTTTGCTCTAACTTTTATATGTAAAATTCTACATCAAAACTGTCTTCGAATGTCTTTTAGAGCTTTCCAATCCACGCATTTTACGGTGCATAACTTGTATGTATCTTAATTCTACTCAAAGTTATTGATGTTTTTTCCCCGAAAACACGACCTTTTCATTTGCTTGTCGTTCTTTTTGGGGCAAACATAAAAAAAATTATTGATGGCATTGATGGCAGAGCACATTTGACTCTACATAAGGTGAAACTTTCAAAAGAGTGTTATTTTTTGTATTTGAGTAAATTAAATTTGAAACTATGAGTTTTTGCATACAAATGAACAAGTTGCAATTTTTAAATGCATATAGTAAGCGTAGACTTTAAAGCAGCATCACTTCGGTTCAGTCTTATAGCCACTCAACATGGAGGTTCAAAGAAGACACATTGTTGATTTCCTTTTTCGGTGGACGAAATATAGAAGACGTTATACAATTATTACGAGAAAAATTTCTGACTATTTTCTTTTTCTACAATAAAATATATTTATTGTATAAAAAGAAAATCGGGGACCGACAAATTATCAAATGCTTCCTGAATAGAAACCGTATGAAGAACAACTTGGGGCTCGACGTGTTATTTTTTAGTAATGTATTGACATATTTTACTGGCGATGAGTTGATTGATGACATTATTTTACCAAACTTTTGTTGTTCCTATTGTTTTATTCAAATTTATTTTTATAATCTTCCGTATATACATATTAACCTATTTTAGTTGTTATAATGGAAATTAAATTCATAGTAATGATTAAAAATCATACAAATAAAAAACTACAAAATCAAATGCTTAGCATTTTCTGGAATCAGAAGATCGGAATACTCTGGTGTTTGCCTATTACTAAGAGATAATACTGGATCCGACGTCAAGAGGAGCCTCTTGAAGACGTCCTCCATGTTTACTTCTCTGTTGAACTTCCTGGCGTGTCGCTCTCTAAACTGGCGGATGCTTTTATTACGGGATTCAGCAGCTTCTTCGGAAAACATACCGATTGGAAGTAGCGCATGTTTGATTAATGCTGCACCGTGCACGAGTAGTTTGTGTACTGTCGGAGAGAGGGCGTACCATCCGTATAAATTATTGTAGAGTATACGAGTTTCCTCTACATACGCTTGATAAGCATTTACATCGATTTGCGCCTTACAATTGATTAATGTCAAAATTACATAAAATTTCTCCAATAACTTCTTATCCTAAAGGCCGACGGCGCCAGTGGTTGTATGGTTAGCGTAACAGCCTCACAATCCGATCGGCCTGGGTTCAATCCCAGCTGGCGTCGTTGGGATTTTCTGAGGCGAAAAATCTCTGGTTACGTCTTCCTTCGGAGCGGAAGTAAAAGAAGTTGGCCCGGCTCATGAGTTGTTGAGTCTGATAGGTAGGAACAGGTGGAGTCGCCTCCCTGATGTCGGTGATTGGCACTAAAGTGGCGGAAATAGGCCGACGAAAAATAAGCGAAGATAAAAAAAAAAAAAAACTTCTTATCCAACCCCGTAATTTCCGCAACCGCTTCTCTATTCTCGAAAAATCGACGAGCAACGTTGCCGCAATTCGAGTTTCCTCCTCCTGGGCGTGGTTCATTTATATATAATCCCAACTGCTCCTCCAATTCTTTGCAAACGGTTTCTTCTCGTTCTTTGACAATTTGATTTGTTTTGGACACTTTCCAAGCTGGCTCCTCCATAGTCAAACGGGAAGAAATCTTAATAAACATTTCCATAGTTCGAAAAATTGCGTGAAGCGGTGAAATTCCATACTGGTATTTTTCTGGATCGTCTGTATCTGCTACAGTTAGCGGCAAGTTGAGTTTTTTACCGGATCTCCTGCAAAAATAACATTTTGTCGAATGTGTCTTTGTCAAGGCATTGACAACTTTGTTGTCAACCATTGTGAAGCACATTTTCGTTGTAATAGACACTTTGCCAATTTCAGTTGGAAGCAGTTCTTCAATTTCCGCATTAATTTTTGAAAGTAGTTCAATCAGTTTGTGAGTTTATCAGTCTCCTTAGCGAAAATTAACGTTTTCGGTCGGCACAGCGAAACCGACGAAGGGTAATCATTGTTCCAAACGATTGTTTCGAAACCATTTGATGCTTTTGTCAATCGCAAAGGGACTATTGATACAGCAAATATATGCGAGTCTTGATACTCCCGCCGAAGGTAACCATCATCATCTTCATCCAGGAAAACTTGATGATACCTAACAGCAAAAGTGTTATCATGTGAGTTTTTTTATTTTTAAAATTATATGCATTGAAAATAAAGAATATAAAAAAAGTGTTCTGATATTCTATATTAAATTTTATTAGCAATAAAAAACGAAACTAAACTAAACTCAAAAAAATAGCAAAAACATATTTTGTTCATAATTTTCGCATAGTTTGAGTTATTTTAGGTAGGATTTGTTACTTGTTGCAGCCCTATCAATTACCTTCAATTCGACGAAGAAAAATTTTCAATCAGTCATACTGCTCAAAAGATATATATTTTTTTGAAAATAAAAAATGACGATTTTATTCACTCTAATTAAGGAAAAGG
This sequence comes from Toxorhynchites rutilus septentrionalis, assembly GCF_029784135.1. Classification (NCBI taxonomy): domain Eukaryota; kingdom Metazoa; phylum Arthropoda; class Insecta; order Diptera; family Culicidae; genus Toxorhynchites; species Toxorhynchites rutilus. The sequence continues at coordinate 303,559,488 of NC_073745.1, read as the reverse complement.
TACTCTAAGGGCCAAAACAATACACGGGTCTAATAAAGAGCTATTCAATAAAAAAAGATCTACTTTAGAATATTGACTGTACTAAATTACAACTGAATTGATTAAGAGACATATACAATTACATATATAACCGAAACAAACCTGCTGTGATTTGATCTTCCATCACAACCCCACTTAACAATTAGACTCAGTTTTTCGATACTTGTTTTGGTATCGTATCTCAAATACTCGAGAATACGTTGAATAGTATGGTCGATCAAACTCTGTAAAGCAACGCTAGCATGTGACGTTTTTATACATATGCCTGAAGAAATTGAAAAGAATTGTATTATGTTTAACTATGTCCAAATCATACCAACTTGACGGATAACACAGCTTTTTAGCTTTCACAATCGAATTATATTCAGGGTATACATCTAGCCCCTGTCGTTTTGTCGTCATTCGCACGTTCAAGTATTGTGATTTGCTGAAATCATTCCGGCAAATAAATCCAATTGTTTCTTCTGAGGTGAGAGCTGTTCTATGCGAGCTTCTTTTAGAACGTCTATTTTTCTTATTAGGCGTTTTCACTAAATTTTCTACAATCATAGCCGAATGACGGGACCAACCAACCCTGATACTGGAAGCTGTTGCGAAGCCCAGTTCTTCAGCAGAAAATTTTTCTGTAATCTCTCGAACACGGTTACGCTTCATCCTTTGGCTCAGCTCAGAGAAACATTTCCTTTCTTGCCTTCTAGCAGTATTAGAAAAGGTATTTTTTGAGAAAACCAAGACTTCTTCGAGCCACGTGGCATTTTGCCGTTCAAATCGAGAGCGTGTACGAGCACATTTCGACCACCGTGTTGAGAACTTTAACTTCTCAAATTTCAGGCACTTTCTGGCACTCAAAACACAGATATCTTGGCATTTTTCTCGTAATAAATGTATAACGTCTTCTATATTTCGTCCACCGAAAAAAAAATCAACAATGTGTCTTCTCTGAACCTCCATGTTGAGTGGCTATAAGACTGAACCGAAGTGATGCTGCTTTAAAGTCTACGCTTACTATATGCATTTAGAAAATTGCAACTTGTTCATTTGTATGCAAAAACTCACAATTTCAAATTTAATTTACTCAAATACAAAAAATAACACTCTTTTGAAAGTTTCACCTTATGTAGAGTCAAATGTTTCATCAATAATTTTTTTTATGTTTGCCCCAAAAAGAACGACAAGCAAATGAAAAGGTCGTGTTTTCGGGGAAAAAACATCAATAACTTTGAGTAGAATTAAGATACATACAAGTTATGCACCGTAAAATGCGTGGATTGGAAAGCTCTAAAAGTCATTCGAAGACAGTTTTGATGTAGAATTTTACATATAAAAGTTAGAGCAAAAAAACCTTTTTTTTCATGGTTACCCTAACTCAACCTAGAGAAAAAGCGTTATATCGGTTATTTGAAGAGATTGAAAGAAATATTGTTCCACAAAGTTACTTAAAATAACCAGGGCTACAATATTGTCGAACTATGTTTACATCTATCTATAAAGATAAGAAAGTTAGATTTTTCATTTCATCGACAATTTTGGTCACCCTATTTTTGATAACATAAAAATGAGCGCTCTATTATATGTAACAACTTTGTCGAAGACAGTTTTTGTCTAGAGAATCACTGTCGAGCTCTAGATGCTAATTTCCACTTAAATGCACCTCCTGGACCATAGTGCAGTGGCCAAGTGGTTAGCGTCTCACATTATCATGCCGGGTGTTCGGGTTCGATTCCCGTTCTGACCGGAGGATTTTTCGTCAAAGATATTTCCTTCGACTTACACTGTGGTCACGCGTATCCAAGAGCATGCCCCTCGGAATACATTCAAGGCGTGTTATTTGGCTTAAGAAATCACAACTAAGTATTAATAACTGACGCTAGTTAATGCATGCGTTGAGACTGCAAAAGTTCCACAGGGAACGTTAACGCCATTCAAGAAGCAGAAGATTATTCAATTATTTATAACATTGATGCTCAGTGAATTTAGTTTTTCAAATCAAGTGTTCGGAATATGGCTCAAAACGGTATGTATTGGTCACGTAGAAAAGAGGGCGCTAGTTTCCGAAAAGTAAAAAAAAAAATTATCATCTTGGAAGACAGGGCAAAATAATTACAGCTCTGCTAGGTGAAAAGATCACTAGACTACCATATCTCAGACATGAGGGTTATTCACAGGGTCCGACAAACGATACAAAAGGTGAAAAGCTGACACTTCTAAACATAACATAAACCTGCATCAAAGCGTTACATCATTGCATTCAGTGGTCTAAAGTACATAAAGGGTGTGTCACATCAAATTGCATCACGGAAAAAACGCTGTAGAAATTAAATTTTTAGGAATTATATCTTCAGCTTACGCTTATAATCAGATAAGAGTGTATAGATCACGTTGGCCATGCTTCACTGTCAATTTTTCGTAAATTTGGAAAAATGTCGTCGATCGAAAAAGAGCGTCGTGAATTAATCCTGCGCACTCATTTCGAGAATCCGGAGTTGTCACATCGGGACATCGGTAAGATGCTGGGAATCGTCCAATCCACGGTCAGCAGAGTACTAAAACGATACTTCGAGAACCTAACCATCGACCGGAAGGTAAAGAACGGCAAAAATGGATGCTCTGTCAGTGAAAAAGATCACAAGCGTGTAGTTGAGCAGTTTAGACGTGATCCGAGAAGTTCGGTCCGGGATGTCGCCAATAAGCTGAATTTGTCAAGTTCATTCGTCCAGCGGACCAAGCAGCGGGAGTGCCTGCGTACATACAAGGTTCAGAAGGCTCCTAACCGTAACGAAAGGCAAAACATGGTGGGGAAGACGCGAGCCCGGAAGCTGTACACCGAAATGCTGATGAAGCAGCATTGCCTCGTAATGAACGACGAAACCTACGTCAAAGCGGACTTTCGTCAGCTGCCGGGCCTGTTGTTCTTCTCCGCAGAGGACAAATTCAGCGTTCCGGAGGAGATTCGCAAGCAGAAACTATCCAAGTTTGCCAAAAAGTACATGGTGTGGCAAGCGATCTGCTCTTGCGGAAAGCGGAGCGCCCCCTTCGTGATGACCGGCACGGTAAACGGGCAGGTTTACCTTAAGGAGTGCCTACAGAAGCGATTACTACCACTATTGAAGCAGCACGAGGGCCCGACCATCTTCTGGCCGGATCTCGCTTCGTGCCACTATTCAAAGGACGTGTTGGAGTGGTACGAAGCTAACGGGGTCACCTTCGTGCCAAAGGAAATGAACCCGCCCAACGCGCCGGAGCTTCGCCCAATAGAGAAATATTGGGCGATTATGAAGCAGGCCCTCCGGAAGAACCCAAAAGTTGTCAAATCGGAGGCGGACTTCAAGAGAAAATGGATTTCTGTTCAAAAAAAACTACAACCTGACGTTGTACAGAACCTTATGGACGGGGTAAAGAGGAAGGTGCGAAATACGGGCTTGGGCTCGAAGTATGAATAAAAAGAAAATGCCAAAAGTTGTTCAATAGTTTTTATTTTACTGTCTAAAATTTTCAAAAGGATCGGTCTACTGGGCGAATTTCTACAGCGTTTTTTCCGTGATGCAATTTGATGTGACACACCCTTTATACAGCCAATATTTGGAGATTTATCTCGAGATAAGTTACACAAATGATACCATACGCAGAACGCAAATGAAAAATTCAACTTGGCCGATTGTTTTTTTTTTTAATTTGATGAAAAAGTTTTTTTTTTAAATTGACCGAACAGGTTGAACATTTATTTCTTAACACTCCTATACTCGCGCAGTGGTCTGTCAGACCGAGAAATTAATAATTCGTTCATTTCTCAGAAAATATCAACACTACGACTTTGCGATTCTCTCTAGCTTCGTTATTCGTCGTTCGTCATCGTTTAGCGTATCGCATGTGTTGGTACAAAAGGGTCGTGTGCCACTTTTTTAACACTTTCGGTCTGACACACCGACGCTAGTATAGGAGTAACTTTTTTGGACAAGTGCCTTTTTTCATATTCTAGAATATTGTTGAATGAAATGTATAAATTAATGTTAGTGCCGTGGAATATTTATCGAATATAATGCATAGGATCATTACCGGACTATTCTTATTTGATTTCAGGCCCTTTTGTAACTGGATTGAACGGATCCATATATTAACTATTCGTCGTTAGATTCATACGTTCAAAAGCAAAATATAAATAATTGACTTTCGTATAGTTATTCGCTAAATATAATGGTCATACATATACACACTTGTGGAAGAATAGTAAACAGTAAACTATAAACTAATCGGTAGCTTATGGTAATTTTTAACAGTTACAGTTTCGGGGATATTTTTTTATAATGGACAATATCGACAAGAAAACAAGAAAAAGAATAGGAAGTTCCTAGAAATCCTTTTATATCATCTTTGTATGCTTCATCTAAAAAAGGCATTAATTCTTAGTTTACCAAGAAAACAGAGACAAAGAATATTAAAAATATGCAAACTTTATATTCCAGAACCATTATCATCTGGTAATTATCTAGAATGTCGTTATACATTCTTTTCTTCGATAAAAGACCCGAAAAATACGCAACAACTGCATGAAATGTAAAAAAAATATGTTTGTTTCGAGCATGCAGTTATGCTATGTTCTGATTCTTACTCCAATGAAATCACAATCGATCAAAACGTTGTTATTGTTATTTTATTTTATTTTATAGCTCTTTATACTTCCATGAATTATATTCAGTCGCTTAATTTAAAATAATAACAGTGAAAAAATCGAATTTCGTTATTTGTGTTGGAGTATCAAAAATTACTCTATTTTGAGGAAGCTGAATTAGATGACTATTGAAACATAATAAAGATGAAGAGAAACTTTTTTTTTGAGTTTTTTCATTCAGTCATACCCTCTTCTTCAAATAAATGCCTATAAAGCCTGAAAAATACCCAATGGCAACATTACAGAGAAGTTCAATTTTCGGTCTGTGACACCGTGCGCGGGTATACGTGTTACGATTTTGCACGCGAGTACAGGAGGGTTAAATAAAATATTTGAATTTTTTTTTGAACCTATTTAAGGTTTACCTACGGATTATAAAAACAATAAATATTTTGAATAAAAAGTAAAACTCACAAATCTAGTTTTTATTTAGAACCTAGCCAGTGTCCGAAAAAAGTAAAAAAAAAATGATTTAGACATTTAACTGTTAAAATTCACTTGATTTCCGGGAGACCCGAGCCGGAAATTTCTAACAACTGTGTCTGTCCTTTAGAACAAAAAAAAAAACGAAATCAATGAACAATGAAGGACGAGCTGCGAAGCGATTCGCTGTCCAGCCGAATAATTGATTCGATAACCTTTACATTCGACACTGGCGCGCAATTCCGGCATTTAACAGAAGATTGTGAAGTCAAACAACAACAACAACAACAACAAAAAACGCATGCTTCGCAGATGATTATGTTGTCTTCACATTTGTCAGGTTGCGATTAAGCGGAACGAAAATATATGCTCACTAAGGCGATAACAACGTTGTTTTTGTTCTCAACACGATGACCACAGCAAAACATGTCTAATCTACTACATCGATTCATACGGATTCACACGGTGATCGGGTGCTACTAATCTCGATATGTTCAACCGTACCTGGGGTCAGTGTGGTGCGAGGAGTGGTTGGGGCGGTGGTACCACTTGCAAATACCTCACCTGTGAAGCTAGTGGTCCTCAGTGGCGGCGGGTGGGCCCTGTTCAGCCCGTGGCTGCTGGCCTGGTCCTGCGAGGAGATATCGTTCAGCACTTCATCCTCCAGGGATTCCGATTCCGTTTTGCGCAGACTGCTGGACCTCCTCCGGGCGGCGAACGATGTCGTTCCGCCACCGTTCAGACTCGTGATCGAACCATTTCCGTTGATCGAATTGCTGCGCGGGAAGTTGGTGTCATCGATCTCCTGATTCAACTCATCGGCATTATCCGAGATCTCGTAGCGACTCGCGACGTTCATTTCTATTGTTGGGCTTTGTTTTGTCTCTGGAGGGAAATATATAGCACTCACTTTACACTTTCACCGTTTAAGTCAGTGTCCAGCTGTGAGAGAGGAATCGGAAACAAAACCAATCAATCGGCGGCGCACTGCTTGGACAAGAATGGACGCAACTTCGGACGCTGGACAGGACGGGGTAAACAATAAATTTAATGATAATCAGAGCGTGGCTGAGAATGCACTGAAACCACTCACGGTCGAACCACGGATCGTGGCGACGCCGTCGAGTCGCTTTCGGTGCCTTCGGACACGAAGTGATCTGAGTTGCTGGTTGTGTGTTTGTAACGAGGCACTTAGTTTTTGCACTTATAGTAGCGTTAGTGAGTAACCGGTAGATGAACAAGATTGCTAGTGGTCATTAAAATGCTAGGAGCTGAGAGCGCACTTCCTCGGAGGCTGTTTTGATCTTGTTTTTGCCAAAGATTGTGCTTTTAACTTCGCGTTACATTGAGTCCAGATGGCGGTGTTAAAGCATTGGACATGTAATAGAAGCATTTCCTTGATTATCATCGAATATACGTGTAGATATAAACTTACAGCTTAAAGTAGGTCATACAAACATCGAACAAAATCAATTAGAAAGGCTGTTGTTGTTCATCCAAGCGTTTCAATACATCCTTATTAAACCACCAGGAACTAAATGAGAATTCTGGTGAAACCGGTTTAGATTGTTTTTCTGTTAAAGGGAGCATTAAAAGTAGACATGTGTAGGAATTAAATAGCAAATTGTTACCAATTGTCAAACTTCATTTTACATCACTTTTAGATTTTCAAGTTCGGCTTTATGAAATGACAATATGTGGCGAATGTCATAAAAGTGGCAATATGTTGAAGTTGGCATTTGAAGTGCAAACAACCAATATTTTGATCGCATAGAACATATCGAATTTTGTACCGAAAAAACGTCATGATGATGCGGTGTTTGTTTTGAAATGTAAAAGTTTTTAATATTAAATTTAATTTTTAAGTAAGATTTTTTAACAGTGTATTCGGAATGTAATTTCTCCGAAAAAAATAATTTATTTTACAACAACTTTGTCAAACATTATATATTGATCATTTGAATGAATTTGAATATGCCCTTTTAAAAAATCAGCCGTAATTTTTTTTTAAATTGGTCATATGATAATGAAAATTGTGCTTTGTTGCTAGTAGTCATCATAAGTACCAAGTTTCAAATAATTTGTTGAGGGACGGGTCAGGGACTTTCTCTGTGGGGTTAAAGTGTAGGTAAAATGCACATTCGCACATATTATGGTAAATGGAATAGATTTATCTAATCCAAATTTGTAAAAAAATCTTTTTAAATAATAGGTACATCAGGGTGCCAATGAAAATGGTCATATCGAATTTCAAAAAGTTATCCCATAAAAAATGTTCATCACCTCGAAAAAACACCCTATGTAAAATACCAGCTCAATCGGACTTTAGGGAGAGTGGCGCAAAGCGGTCATAGTTTGAGTTTTTTGAAAAACGAAAAATCACCGAAAATCGAGGTTTTCAAAAACAAAAAAAATTGGATGCCAAATGTCTTAAAATTGCATTAATCGTCGAGATTTACAGTTCGATTTTTTTCAGCAGTTGGTCATTTTTCCGTCTGAAAATCGATTTTTGACAAAAAAAAAATTATGTAACTGTGTCATGCAATTTTAAGATTTTAATTTGGCACCAATTTTTTTTTAAACTCAGATTTCCGGTGATTTTACGATTTTCAAAAAACTCAAACTTTGACCGCTTTGCGCCACTCTCGATTTTTCCCATACATTCATTGGCACCCTAAGGTACATGTATGAAATAAGCTTGGCCTATTCACCTAGAGTTGTAATTAAATTTTTTTCATGCTTAAAAAAATGTAATAATTGACACATAACGATACGCATAATGAGGCTTGGTTTTGGTTGGGGTGGCATATTTTTTTAGGGCCACAGCCACAAAAGGGTTCTGAATATGTGTAAGTATAACAGCTTTAGTAAACAGAACATTGCGAGTCGCTCTCCACCACTGACCACATCACCACAAAAAAAAATCTATACGAGTAAATCGCTGAGTTAGAAAAAAATGGGTGGGTTATATCTATGATATAACCGCAAGGTTGACGTGGGACTACCTTAACAGAGCAATCATTCGTTTGTATCGATTAAATTCTTGTTTGAATGAACAGGTTCCAAATTCAATTGAATTCAATATATTTGCTTTGTGAGTAAAAAGATAAGTAAACAAATGCCATGTAAAGTCAATTCATGCATTGACAGACCTTTTACGTTTGGTATGATGCTTAGGACAAAATATATGTACGGAAGAATTACCAAACGTTTGATGAACCAGCCTAAGGCTGAAAATCTCTCTAGTAAAGACAAAAAAAAAATCAAACGATTATTTTATTTTACATTTCCCTCTGAAGTTTACATCTCTCAAGTGTACGTACTTCTCGAACCCCGAATTTGCTTGAAACTGGAAAGTTCATTCGCTTCTAGTGTCTGCACGGTTTTTCCAGGTTCCTAAGTTTAGAAGATCGTGTTAGGACAGACATATTACAGTCTGCACAAAGGCAAGCGAGGACAAAAGTACTCGCAGTTTGCATTCATTTGCAGTGTCGATTTCCCCAGAAATCTTGGTTTTGAAGTCTGTGTTAGGGAAACACATTTCAATCGGAACAAAAATATCCCCGACTTGTATGAATTCGCAATGCCGATCTCCTCCAGGCACCTCGGTTTAGAAATATCTGTTAGGGAACACATTTCGGTGGGAACAAATGCTCCACCTACTTTCATGTGTTTGCAATACCGATTTCTCCATCGCTGCTTGGTTTTGAAGAGTGTGTTAGGGAACATTTTTCGGTGAGAACAAAAGTCCTTCTACTTTCATGTATTTAGAATGCCGATTTCCCCACGGCTGCTTAGTTTTGATGGCTGTGTTAGGGAAACCGTAAATCGGGCCAATCAAAACGAGGCAGTTAGGGCGTTTAGATAACGCCTAATATATTACAGTTATTCATTTGTTTATCTAATGAAAAATAAAATTTTGTTAGTTGCGATAGATGCGTAGAAATATTCCCTATAAATTGATGCAAACATCTTTCCGATCCAGTAAGAAATGTTCGAGTTATAAGCATTCGAAATCTTTCATTTTGTCCTTCATGTTCTGTATTTAGATTTTCATTTTACCCCCCATATATTCCGATTAGATGAAGTCCCACGTCAAAAAAAAAAAAATCCATGAACTGATAAATCGTCGAAGATAACAGGTAGAAAAAACTAAGCTTTACTGAAACTTCCTTAAAGTCGATGCTCGCAAAACTACATACATCCGGCTATAGAGAGAGCAAAATTAGTTTTTGTTTATATTTTGACATGCAACAGTTCTACTGAAGTGAAGTACAGTACATCACCCATATGTCATGATACTTTTTGAACATAAGGAGACTATCAATACAACAAATGTGACAATGGAGAACCTGTAATAGTTACTGCCCCTTAAACATCGGTTCCACACGGCACGAAAGATTTTGATTGAGTGACCTTTCAATACCTGAAATATGCTCTCCACCAGCTTCACCGAAGTTTTGGTTATATTTGGCTGGTTTAAATCCGAAAATAATTGACGATAATGTCGTTAAAATCGTTAATCGCTATCTGGAAGTCACGGAAAATATTAAAGCTGTGAAACTGGTTCCAAAGGGAGCGGATACTTCTTCGTACACCTCTGTTTCTTACAAGGTCGGTCTAGACCCGGCTTTCAAGGTAAAAGCGTGGAGAGATCGTCAATTTGCGTCGAGAATTCGTAGATCTGGCTCCAAAAAACTATCAATTCTAGCCGATCTGCATTATTCCAGCCCCGAGCGCGCACAAAAACAATCAATGAGAGATCTGAGTCATTCTGTCACAGTCCTGCCTTTTGCCGAGGAATCAACTATAAGTCGCTCGGGTCCTGTGTACATTTATCAGATCTCTCAACCTGCTATCCCAGGCGAGTATTTATTTTCGAATGAAAATGAGCCTTTACCGACCTAGTCTCAATCTATCCCTAGCCTCATTTTGCCGACGAACAATCCCTCTGCATTGCTCTGTGGTCCAGCATGTGTCGCAAACCTCGATCATAAATCCATCGTCCGTTTTCTTACCGTATACTACCAAAACGTAAGAGGTTTGCGGACGATTAAGTTAAGATTACTACTGTCTAGTTGTGATTATGATGTTCTCGTGCTGACAGAGACTTGGCTACGTTCAGACATCACCGATTCTGAGCTATCGTTGGACTACTTCATCTTCAGATGTGATCGCAGTATTAGTTCGAGCCAATTCTCAAGAGGTTGAGGGGTACTGATTGCGATTAAGCCCAGTTACCAGTGTCGAATAATTTTGCTTCCGGGATGTGATCAGCTTGAGCAGGTTATCGTACGTATCGTTCATGCGCATCGTTCGATATGCATTATTGGCATATATCTACGACCAAATTCTAGTCCAGTTTTATATTCCGATCATTGCGATGCTGTTCAAAGTATCTGTGACGTGATGTCTGATGACGAAATCGTTATGACTCTAGGCGACTATAATCTTCCTAATCTAAGGTGGTATTTCGATGAAGATATTAATGGCTATCTCCCCTCTAACTCATCAACAGAATAACAATAGCGCTTACTGGAGTTTCATCAGAGCACAAAAAAACAAAAACCGAATACCATCTAACGTCGAGTATTGCGGATCTAAAGCCAGCACATCATGCGAAGCAGCAAACTTATTTGGCAAATTCTTTAAAAGTGTGTTTCGAACGTCTACACAAATACCACTCTTAGAGAGTTTTCAACACGTGCCTTCGTTCGATGTCCATCTCCCTGTCAGACAATTTTAGACTACAGAGGTCCTCCAAGCCCTCAATAAACTTGATGCTTCCAAAGGTGCTGGAGTAGACGGGTTACCTCCATCTATCATTAGGACCTGTAGGCGTGAGTTGGTGGTACCAATAACACGGATTTTTAATCGTTCTATCTCTGATGGTGTCTTCCCAACCATGTGGAGAACTGCCAGAATGCTACCCATCCACAAAGCCGGCAGCCTGGATCGTGTAGTGAACTACCGAGATATTTCCATACTCTGCTGCTTAGGCAAAGTGCTTGAAACACTTGTTCACCACTACCTATACAATGCCGCGGTTTAGTCCCGAAAATCAGCATGGTTTCGTAGAACGCCGGTCGACAACTACAAATCTGTTATGCTACGTGAACAAATTATTCCATGCGATGGAGAATCGGCGCCAGTCTATGTCCAGTCTATTCAGTCTACGTGGACTACTCAAAGGCTTTTGACACGGTACCTCACACTTTTGCCATGGCTAAACTGAAGCACATAGGATTCCCGGATTGGATAACCAGTTGGCTGAGATCCTACTTATCGGACCGCAAAGGTTATGTCCAGATTGGCGCAGATTGCACTACTGTTTTTGAAATCCCTTCCGGAGTTCCACAAGGAAGCGTGCTTGGACCCCTAGTTTTCATTCTTTTCATCAACGACCTAAATCATCGATTGTCAACAGATAAATTATCCTTCGCTGATGACCTGAAAATCTTCAGGGTCATTGCATCAGATCTGGACCGTATTGCCATGCAAGTAATATCGTCGAGCTACATTCAACGATGTTTTCGACTATTTTGACTATAATATAAGCAAGGAATTCAAATTAACAACAGTCTGTACGATTTTTTTTCGAAGACAAAGAAAATAAAAAAATTAATAAATAAATAAACATGAATAGTCGACGGTTTTACTACCAAGCAAGCAAACGACCACCTTACCCTCACTGACCATTTCACCCATCGTAACATTAAATTCGTAGCATTGCAAACAAGCACTATTAGTGTTTACAGCGGACTATATGAGTTGTATCCTGAGATGAGTTAGTCATCATCACAAATCACTCTCGGCTCGGCTCACTGCTCCTTCAACACTTTAAACGTGTCTAATGGCGGGTTTACATTAGGGAGATCTATAGCTATAGATGGATTTATTGACGTGAAAATAGGTGTAAACGGGTGAGAATAAATATGATACACTTATTCGAGGTGTATATAACTTGAATAAATTCAGCATATGTAAACGCTTGTGAATTTATCACTGGAGAGAAATCACTAAAGTTGGATGCAGTTCTACTTCAGGTGAATAAATTCACTGAAAATATGAATATATTCATTATAGAAGTTCATGCTAGTGTAAACGGTTGATGTGATTTCTATAAATCTCATCATATTTCTTCACATGAATATATCACTAGTCTAAACCCACCCTAATGTATCGTAATCACAGTTCTATCCTTGGAAAACAAAGTGGCCAATGCTTTACGCTTGACGGTACACCGAAATTAGGGGGCGCAAATAAAAACGATCGAGACAGGATTGGTTCGTTAGTAATGACATAGTTACCACTTGTTCATCATAAATCGGTATTTAAAGTGCAACAGGTTTTTTCCTCACTTATTCACTCACTCACTCACTCACCCACCCATGCTGTAATGGGATTCCTCCCCCTTATCGCTTCGGGCTAAAGCACTTCTGAATAACCAACTGTTGCTATTTGTGTATTCAGTTAGTAGCGAATTGGAGTCACCTGTTGCCATCGAGCGGCTATTAAGTTCAATGCTTTTACGTTCTAAAACCGAGCGTGATTGGAAAGGCGCGCCAAGTTCGCTGCACTTGACAGCTCTAGGCCTTGCTTCCTCCAAGGACCTGACTTTGAACCGTTGCGTAGAACCAACCGCCCCCGTCCGTCCAGTATCCGTGTCTTCCTTTCAAAACGGCACAATCTCCCATCCGCAGGAAACGCAAGCGGACGCAGACAGGAAGGAAGGAAAAAAAAATCAACTCACCAATACACGCCGAGTCTGAATCGGCACTGCAGCTACACTCGTCAGGAAATGCGTCACGAACCAACCAGCAGCGCTAATTTCACCCACCCGGAGGAGAAGGATATCGATTTGGATGGTGAGGCTTCTCAGCCTGCTGTGTCGCTTTGATGATGCCTCCGGAAGCTGTGAAGGTCACTGAAAGCCACTAAACACTCTCCACTCGCAGGTCTAAATTTGAACGCCCAAGTTGTTCAACTGAAAAGGCACCGTTCGAGGCGCCAGCATTTATATGTCTGTGTGTTTGGAATCGACCATTCACGGCGACACAAAAAAGAAATCCCACAAAACACGTTAGCTCTCAATGCGATGGTAGGGACCAGTGCTGCCGATTCGGTGGCTAGGGGAGTCAACATGAGGTTTCGATATCATGTTACTACAGCGCTCTAACAGGTTGGTGCTGGAATATTTTGGCAACATTTTGTTATGGAAGTTCTCCATAACATGGAAACCGAAAAAGGAAAAAAAATATTTTGGCAAAGTAGTTGAACTTGGCTAGATCAATCGTGTGTTTCCGTGAAACGTCATTTGCACCATTTGCATGGGCTAAAGAACGCGACGTAGTTGAGCTTACGATCAGCAGCTGTATTGAAAAGTTCTCGGATGCTGTCCCATCGAACAATCAATCAATCAACTTTTCAAATGAACGTTCGAAGAATCCGTCTACGTGGAACTTTTCGTTCTCCATACCAAATGTTGCTTCAACATGGACGACGAAAGGTATCTAAAAATGGGTTCTTGGCACACTTGTTTTTGCTGACAATTTTTCTAGACATATTTTAATCTGGCAAGGGATATCAGCGGCCGATAGTGAAATTATGTTTTCGACACAAATCAAACTATGAGATTAATGAGGAGTACCTCAAAAAAATGACAGGAGGGTGTTGTCCGAGACACGACCGCATAGTTAACGTAGGATTCCGTTAGGATATCTGTTGATTTTGGATATGTTTGGAGAATTATATCGTTAAACTCTTTGATAATGATTTGGTTTTGATGTCTCTGTTGGGGAACACATTTCGGTGGGAACCAAAGCTCCCCCTACTTTCATGTATTTGCAATGCCGATTTACCCCAGGCAGCTTGGTTTTGATGTCTCTGTTAGGGACCCGCCGCATGTGTCGTCAATTTCGACCAATCAGAAGTGGGTATTTCCGTTAGGATAGGGGTTGAGATTTTTCAATTGTTCGACATATGTCGAACATATGTTATTTTCTTCAATATAAAAAAATAAAATGTTATGGAGTGTTGAAATCGATTGACGCAAAAATTTCATCAATCTATCATGAAATGACTGAGCAATAAGCGTTCGAAACTGCACAATTTCCACGATGCGCTCGATTTTCGATTTTCAATTTCAATTTCAATGTTCCCAATAGACGTAATCCTACGTCAAAACTTTTGCTATTACACAAAAGTAAATAAAAATTCTGGGAAGTTTTGGTCAAATTTGGATAGTTTCCACTATAGCAAAGATTCATTGGTTCCAAGACAATGGGGTCGATTGCATCGGAAATCATCAACTCAACCAATTGAAAATTTCGCCCAATCGAGAAATATTAAACAATTTTGAAACGGAAGCAGATGAAGGTCACAAGGAATTTCGCTGAGATGAAGAGACTAAGCAATGAAGTAGTCGACAAGATTGAGGAGCGGAATTTCCTAAGACTGATGCAAGGTTTTCAAACGAAAAATCGTGTTTTTAGAAGAACTATATCGGAATCGTTTCTCGATATTTATTCTGATACCGTATGCATTAAAAAAATGGACAAATTTTGGATGTCGATAGAAAACACTACAAAATATAATTCAATGAACTGCCTACAGAAATGCTCAGTAGAACAAAAAATTTAGTTGATTTGCAGAAGTCTTGGCGAAAACTCTGAAACAACTACGTTCGATACATACTGGACATACTGAGGCACTTTGGGTCCGCCGGATATAGCCGATACGGCATTTAAACCATCATCTGTCTTCATGAAAATTGCGAGAGCGTCGAAAGAAAGCCTGGTTCTGATCGGCCGACAGTGCTGAGCAACCGTAAAGTGCAACAGAAGCTAGAGAGGGAGACCGAGAGTAAGGTAGCCTCATCGTCACGCGCCTTGGAGGGCATTCTAGGCCGACTAGGCTGACAACAAATCACTGCTGACGATAGACGTTATACCGAAGTCCGCCAACCCTCTCGAAGGCCCCCAGCTGCAACCAATAGAAAATTTTTGGGCGAGACACAAACGGAGGATCTACTGCAATATTTTTTTTTGGTCAAACAGAGGAGCATCTAATCGTCAAGGCGAGGAAAGAGCTGAAGAACATGCTGACAAATATGTTCTCATCGAGCATGTCTAAGATTTCGGTGAACTAGCGTAAGACTGCCCGGTAGGGTGTCGAATATTTTCTTCAGAAGGCCTAATAAATGTAGCATTCAAGGAAAATTTGGTCCATTGAATTATCTTCATAGCTTATTTTCATCTCCATCCGGAATTCCATTTTTTAATGCATTCGTTAGTACGACAGTAAACCTTCATTTTGAACACAAATCATTTCCATTCTACACTCGGTCCAACTTCTATAAGACCAGGTGATGATCTTGCTAATATGAGTCATTGTAAACAAACAATGCTTCAACTTCTATTCTAGTGTGAGGTATTGGTGACTACCAAACACTGCATGATTTTCAAATTAATTTTTCAAGTGTCAAGTTTCTATAAGACCAGATACATTTGATTAATAAATCTTGTTGTTTTGTTCAATAAATCTGGAAAATGCCGAAGGGAAAAGTGCTCACGGAGAGAGAAGAAAGACAAATCGATGTATTTCACCAAGAATATGTTAGTATCAGAGAAATTTCTCGTCGTATTGGACGAACCCATCAAGTAGTTCTCAATTATTTGGCGAATTCTCAAGGATACGGTAAGATGGAGAGAGAGAGAGCCACGTAAATCGAAGCTCTCTGACCGGAAGAAGCGGGAAATAGCTAGAACAGCTTCGAATACCTCAAAATCACTTATGCAATTAAAGCAATATTTGGATTTAAATGTTTCTCGGTTGACAATTCGTCAAGTTTTGGCGAAAAGTCCTCACATGAAGAGTGCTTAAAAGCGTAATCCTTCTCATCTTAGACCACATCACATCGGAAGACGTCTGAGTTTTGCCAAAGCTCACATGAACCGACAATGGGGCATGATGTGTTATGACAAAGAATGTTTCCAAAAGAACACACTTTGCTTTAAACCATAACGAAAAGATCTCCAATGCATAGAACATCTTCACTGACGAAAAAAGTTCAATTTGGATGGTCCTGAACGGGTACTGGCGTGATTTACGGAAGGAGGAACAGGATTTTCCAACCAGGAATTTTGGTGGAGGCTCGTGCATGGTTTGGGTGGGATTCTGTGCAACTGGAAAGCTTAAGATAGCCTTCACATCATTCTTGGATTACGTTTTTGCGTGGCACATTTCAGCAAAACCATGCTACTACTCATACCAACATAGTTTCCTTGTTGGTATGAGTAGTAGCATGGTTTTGCTGAAATGGATTAGGGACCAATAACTTATTTTTTTGGACTGACTGGCTCGCTCTCAAGACTTGAATCCTGAGGATCTACACTGAAGGAAAGGGGTACACCACGATTGAAGAGTTCAAGGTCGCAATACCGGAAAAAAGGAAAAATATCGAGAAATCTGTTCAGCAAAATTTGGTAAATAGTATGTCAACACGAATTTTCCAGGTTATTAAGCGAAATGGCAAGGTTGCCAATTATTGTCATGTAAATCAGCCGATTGTTTTGAATTTTTCATTGATAATACTTATGAATTTTGAAATGGTATTATAGAAACTGGGCAGCCGAAATTATCATATTTAAGCACAATAAATGAACAAACAACTTTTTTGAACGAAATTGACGTTAAATATATTTCATTCTAAGCATTCTAGAATGTATGAATGGATCTTGTTGAAATTCTAACTGTTTGTGTTCCAACGAAACATAATCAGGGTGGTCTAATAGAAGTTGGACAGAGTATATCAAAGCTATCCCGAGATAGAACTGATTCCTTGCGTAAAGTTTCTGACTAAAGTGAGCTTTAGTGATCTCGACATCATACGAACAGATCTAGCAACACCATCCGAAAATATTGGGGAATGAGCTCGCGCGATACTGTTGCAGTTTAATTTTGTGTAAGTTTTCAAGTTCCACAGTATTTCGGAGCTTACGTCATCGATCTTATCGCAGTGCTTATCGCTGTACATTTACAATATTTTTAATTCACCGGCAAGTTCCGTATTTCATTGCCATATTTCACCAAGGGCAGGAGTGGTGCTACAGTGGAGGAACACACGTGTGGGAGGTGTGACAAATCTCCTTAATAACAATGAGGCGAGCATTTGCACCAGTACCTGACTGATATGGCATATGGGATATGGTGAGATAGAGGTGATACGAAACAGATATTATATTCTATTTTTCAGATATTGTTTGTTCTTTTTCATGATTGGGATGTTTCCATACTTCCACCATGTTTTAATGCATCTACCAATAGTTCGGACCTGGCACCAAATGATTATCACTTTTTTCTCGCATTGGAAAATTTCCAGAGTGATAAGAAATTGAGATTGAGAGAAGATTGTAAAAATCTATTGCTATGGTTTTTGGCTAATAAGGGCCAAGACCTCTATGATAGAGACATTATGAAGCCTTTACCTTTAGGGTGGGTTTAGACTAGGGATATATTCATGTGAAGAAATATGATGAGATTTATAGAAATCGCATCAATCGTTTACACTAGCGTGAACTTCTATAATGAATATATTCATATTTTCGGTGAATTTATTCACCTGAAGTAGAACTGCATCCAACTTTAGTGATTTCTCACCAGTGAGAAATTCACAAGCGTTTACATATGCTGAATTTATTCAAGTTATATATACCTCGAATAAGTGTATCATATTTATTCTCACCCGTTTACACCTATTTTTAGGTGAATAAATCCATCTATAGCTATAGATCTCCCTAGTGTAAACCCGCCATTAGAATGGCAACAAATTTTCTTGTGTGACAGAACAACCAGTTTACTATCGCAAAATCTTTCCTCGTCTGAGCTTCAAAATGAGTCCCGCGTTTCATCTTCCAATGATCTTTCATCGTTCAACTTCATAAATCTTGTGAAATATTGAGTTGTTTGGAATAATCATGCCGATGTTATGGAAAAAATCAAAAGCAAAAAAGTACCCCGTTTTGTTCCACAATCTTTCGCCATCCTTCACGCAACTTTCAAAATACATCATCGCAGAACTTTTTTGTTTTCTCCTGAACAAGTGATAATCAGAAAACGCAATACCTAAAGATAACGGGTGGATTATCCATTCTAGCCAAACTCTAAGAATTTTGGAGGGCTGTCAAAGAAACAGGAGGTTTGGTATTATTCTAAAAAAGGACAGCTTGGCTAAATCTGAACGTTTATTCTAGACTAGTTGACTCGGCAAACTTCGTTCCGCCCAAAATTTGTTTTTTGTTATCAATACCTTCAAACACCCACGTTTTCTTACTAAGCGCAAGTTCATGAGTCCAATCGCAGAACTGTTCATTGATTGATCTTCTAATCGACCCCGTTGAATTTACCTTTTACTAAAAAAATCCTAGTATTTCTACCAAAACTCATCATTATAATATAAGATTATTTTCATTTTCATTTGTATGACAGCCCACCCTAAGAGAGCCCATTTGTATGGCAGCCCTCCCTTAGAGAGGAGGATGGAGTGTCTAACCACCATAGAAACATTTATCGCACCCTAAAACCATATGCCTAATTTGGTTTCATTTGCTTGTTTGACAATTGTTCGACAATGTTTGCTTACAACTATGTTAGTAATATGTAACCGATTACTCGCGGTTGGCTCGAGGTTAGTACTCAACATTGTTGTAAATGATTATATTTTTCTTCGCCTGTCACGATTTGCTTCAAACTGCGAGTTTTCATTTCATTTATAAAGCGAGTTGTTGATGGAGATGCGATCCATTTAATGTTTTCGTTCAAAAAGTGTAGAACTCATACATTGTAGTATTTTATTTAACCATTTGAGTGCGGAGCAAATTGAGCATATGCCAAAAAATGCGGATGAGTTTGGGTATTTAAAAAAAAAATACTAAAGAACGCGGATCAGGGCCCGAAATCGTCGAAGGTAAAAAATGAGGACCGACGCTACTCTCAGCAGCTTCGCTTCGACTAAAACTGCTCCGGCAGTCGCCGCCAACAAAAAGTGACTTGACTAGAAAATGAATTGACTAGCGTTGACTAGCGAGGATGACTGGTGAACTAGTCCAGTCAGTGGTTATTTTAACTGACTCGACTAATGAATACAAATCTGCCTCTTCATTCAACTGACTTCAATCCACACTTCCATTTCCCCCTGACACTAATTCATACCCGCGTACACAATTCTATTTTTACGTCCATATAAAGAGGAACGAAAACATGATTTCTGATGCAAATAAGAAGTTACCCCATCAATGGACGTTTTATTGTCTACCCCAGGGGTTTTCAAATGGTGCTCCGCGGGAAATTTGTGCTCCGCGAAGTTATACCAAATGCTACCGCCTGAAAACTCCTTTAAAAATTAAAATTCTTTAATTTCATTTCACTGGGCATATAGTGATTTATCTTGTTTACTCCGGGTCAGATGTCGTGTAACTGCGACTGGAAACCGAAATAGAGTTGTTCACAGTTGGGTAATGACAATGCAAATAAGATTTGTTTTATTGATTAAAAAATGCAGGTGCTCCGTCAAATTATTTTGCTATAAAAAGTGATCTGCCATAAAAAAAGACGGGTGGGTAATGTCGGGGACACAACCGGAGTGACGTAGGACTATACAAACGGGACAGCTTATGCTAAATATATATTTTTAATATATATTTTTTTATTTTCTTCTCCTACGTGAATACCTACCTATCTAACTGAAAAATGGAATAGTTTACTGTTTACTCTTTATGAACATGTTGAAGGTTCTGAAAAGAACCTTTGATGTTGTGTTTTTGCGTTTTTTTTAACAAATTTTCTCAGTTTTTTCTCACTATCTTACAGTTGCTTAGAACTTAGTTATGTTTCTATACAATGCAGATGTAACGTCAGTCAATTTTCAACATCTGTTATCAACCAAAGAAAGCAGTTCTTGCTACCGAGAAAATTCGTGAATGCCATCCTGCATACAATGTGTTGTAATTTGTAGCCACTTTCAATTCGGGAACCATGCATGGGTTTGTGAAAACTGAATGATCAATTTAAAAGACTCCAACCACCAATAAGTTCAAGAACAAGCATAAACAAAAAAAACAGTTTATATTATATGTCATATTATGTCACTTTAGAATGCATTGGTATTGTGAAAAACTTTTGATAACTCTTCTTTGAATGGTTTAATGGCCCTGAAAAGCGCCGTGTTTTACGGTGGCTGGTTTTGCCACCAAAGCAGTCTGTATAAACAAACTTTTACCTTCTTCTATCTGCTGTCGTTTTTCGATTGCATTTGCCACTCGCTGAAACTAGTTGTTACCACCGAACCGAATGTGCTCTGTTCTGTAGGCGGGTTTTCTTATTGTCGTGAGCAGTTTTGCAAGCCAACTCGAGCACTTCGGCGGCCGAAACTCTATAACCGCTGTTAGTTATACTGGTGCTTCGCCACCAATCCGTTCGGCCTAGTTACCCTTGCGGAGCAATCAGTGAATGCGACCAACATGGAACTGCAGACCTGCACGGTTCGAGTGGGACTTTGCCTTTCCCTTAACTTGTCCTCCTTCGTCACGTCCACACGTCCACGTTGCTGCTTGTGTTGTTTTGTTGATGTGATGCGATGCGATGTAAAACGATGCCAAACAACCACACTGATTTACGGTTTGAAAGAGAATGATGTATTTTTCAGCGGGTACGCGCATTTTGTACTTTAGCGGTACACGCTCACAGGATAGAGACAAATCGGCAGACTCGGCCAAAGGGGTGTGTCCAACGAGACGAGCGAATGAGCGTTAAAAGGCAGCGATGGCAAAAAAATACATTCATTACGATTTGTTCGCTCGTTGGATTCACATGCAGGCTAAAAAGACGGGTGGGTAATGTCGGTGACATAACCGGAGTGACGTAGGACAAAGGGGACAGCTTTTGCTAAATATATATTTTAAATATATTGTTTTATTTTCTTCTCCTACGTGAATTCCTACCTATCTACCTGAAAAATGGATTAGTTTACTGTTTACTCTTTATGAACATGTTGGGGGTTCTGAAAAGAACCTTTGGTGTTGTGTTTTTGCGTTTTTTTTACAACCTTTATTCTTGATTTTTTTCTGAAGGCTTTGTACTTATTAAATGTTCAACGTCGGGCATCTTTCGGCGTATACACATATCGTACAATCAAAATTATGGCTGTGATAGGGAATGCATAGGTGGTCATCAGCTCATTCACTATCATATATTTCACTATTGAGCACATTACCGTACATTAAGCTGTGGTTTCGGAGACGAATGAATTGTAAGATTTGTAGTCTCCGCAAACAAAGTAAATAAAAATTAAAAAGAACTGAGATTTTGGAGACGAACTCTACGATCTGTCGAGAAATAAACGAGCTTTCTGAAAACGAGGACGGACAGGGACGGATGACCTTCGGATTAAAGTCCTTTAAAATAAGAACAGAGCAGCAGGAAATACATAGCTCATCGTGTTGCTCCTTAGTTATTTCTCTATGCAATGCAGATGTAACGTCAGTCAATTTTCAACATCAGTTATCATCAGTTATCTCTATAATCGCTGTTAGGTATACTGGCACCAATCCGTTCGGCCTAGTTACCCTTGCGGAGCAATCAGTGAATGAGACCAACAGGGAACTGGAGACCTGCACGGTTCGAGTGAGACTTTGCCTTTCCCTTAACATGTCCTCCTTTGTTACGTCCACACGTCCACGTTGCTGCTTGTTTTCTTTTTATGATGTGATGCGATGTGATGTTAAACGATGCCGTACAACCACACTGGTTTACGGTTTGAAAGAAAATGAGATATTTTTTTGGGATCCGCGCGTTTTATACTATAGCGGTACACGCTCACAGGATAGATACAAATCGGCAGACTCAGCCAGAGGGGCGAGTCCAACGAGACGAACGAATGAGCGTTAAAAGGGAGCGATGGCAAAAAAATACATTCATTACGATTTGTTCGCTCGTTGGATTCACATGCAGGCTAAAAAGGGTCCAAAATTATCTTCAATCTAAAGAGTTTATTGTTTTGTTATCACTCGATATCCCCATCTTGTTCGGCTAAACCTTTCTGTTTAGCGATTGCATTTGCCACTCGCCACAGCTTTCACAGTTGGAAAATTTCTTCCCATCCAGCTTGTGACATATTTTACAGTAAATTACATTCAATGGCACGTCGCATTACCACCACTCAGTGTCGGATTGGAGGTAATTTTAACCTGTAATTGAACATTTGCGATGACAGTGGTACAGTGTCGACTTTCAATGTGGGGTCATAATTTGGGCCTCGAACTCTATGTTTACAAAAATGTCCAACTAAATATGTCGCATCACAGGTCCGTCCAATTAGCTAAATGTCGAGATAAGTGTAAATTACTGTACTTTCAATCTAGAAGCGATTTAAGAATTGGTGAAAATCAATAACCTCAGAACAACTGCCAAATTCACATACTCATCATATCCTGGCAAACAAATTATGAAAAAATCAATTTGTGTTTTATTATTATTTTGGATATTATTTTAGAAAGCATTGAACTGTATTTCGTAAACTCTTTTTTGAAAGGTTTAATGGCCCTGATAAGCGCCTTGTTTTATGGAATGGTTCCAATTTAGAAAACTTTGTACTCGTGGTTTTGGAAAAAAATCATTTCGAACGCCCTCGATGCCGCCTTGTTCTGGATTTGCCACCAAAGCAGATTTAATAAAGAACAAACTTTTTTCTTCTGCTACCAGCTGCCGTTTTGCGATTGCGTTTGCCACTCGCCACTCGCTGCAACTGCCTGTTGTTGTCTTGATGTTCACCGAACCGAATGTGTTCTGTTCCGAATGCGGGTTTTCTTATCGTCGCGAGCAGCTTTGCCAGCTAACTCGATCACTTCGGCGGCCGAAACTATATAACGCCGGCTAGGTGGACTGGTGCACTAGTACTAACGCGCTCGGCCTAGCTACCCTTGCGGGGAATTCCAGATCAACACGGTTCGAGCGGGATTTTGCCTTTCCCTTCACTTTTCCTCCTTTACCATGTCCAGACATGGCTGCTTGGGTTGGTTTGTTGATGTGTTGTGATGCGAAACGATGTGGTGTACGGTTTGAATGAGAATGATCGTTACGGCAGCGGAGCGGGGATTTTTAAGCTGACTGGCTGGCTCGAGAATTACGCATGTGTGAGACTGCGACCAATGTTTCGTTCATTTTTTTTCTTTTTCCTTTCCAATCGTGCTTCATTCTATTTCGCTGCTGCTCTGGTTGCCCGTTTTGGTCGGTACGATTTGAGGAGCACAAAATGGACCAATCAAAAATGGGCACATAGTGCATTTGGACAATGCTTGATATTTCACAATTATTTAATTCTTTATCTCAAGAAAAATTAAATGTTATTCATTATGATAGATGCGTAGATATATTTCCTATCAATTGATGCAAAAACCTTTGCGATCTATTGAGAAATGCTCGAGTTATAAGCGTTCCAAATCTTGCATTTTTTCCTACTTGTTCAGTGCCATTTCACCCCCTATATCTTCCGGTTAGACGTAGTCCTACGTCAAAAGGGTCCTTTTCAGGATCACAAAACATATCTTTAATCTAAGGAGTTTATTATATTGTTATCACTCGATATCCCCATCTTGTTCGGCTAAACCTTCCTGTTTAGCGATTGCGTTTGCCACTCGCCACAGCTTTCACAGTTGGAAAGTTTCTTCCCATCCAGCTTGTGACATGTTGTATAGTAAATTACATTTAACGCGACGTGCCGAAGCACCACTCAGTGTCGCATTGGAGGCTATTTTAACCTGTAATTGAACATTTACGATGACAGTGGTACAGTGTCGACTTTCAATGTGGGGTCATAATTTGGACCCCGAACTCTATATTTACAAAAATGTCCAACTAAATATGCCGCATTACAGGTCCACCCAATTAGCTACATGTCGAGGTAAATGTAAATTACTGTACTTTCAATCTAGAAGCAATTTAAGAATTGGTGAAAATTGAACAATCGGGAAAGTCCCCAACCATCAATAAGCTCAGAACAACTGCCAAATTCTCATACTCATCATATCCTGGCAAACAAATTTTGAAAAACATCAATTCGTTTTTTATTATTATTTGGGATATAGTTTTAGAAAGCATTGAACTGTATTTCTGAAACTCTTTTTTTGGAAGGTTTAATGGCCCTGAAAAGCGCCGTGTTTTATGGCATGGTTCCAATTTAGAAAACTCAGTACTCGTGGTTTTGAAAAAAACCATTTCGAACACCCTCGATACCGCCTTGTTGTGGATTTGCCACCAAAGCAGTTTGTATAAAGAACAAACATTTGTTCTTATGCTACCTGCTGCCGTTTTGCGATTGCGTTTGCCACTCGCCACTCGCTGCAACTGTCTGTTGTTGTCCTGATGTCTACCGAACCGAATGTGGTCTGTTCTGAATGAGGGTTTTCTTATCGTCGCGAGCAACTTTGCCAGCCAACTCGATCACTTCAGCGGCCGAAACTATATAACGGCGGCTAGGTGGACTGGTGCACTAGTACTAACGCGCTCGGCCTAGCTACCCTTGCGGGGAACTCCAGACCAACACGGTTCGAGCGGGATTTTGCCTTTCCCTTCACTTTTCCTCCTTTGCCATATCCAACCATGGCTGCTTGTGTTGGTTTGTTGATGTGATGTGATGCGAAACGATGTGGTGTACGGTTTGGATGAGAATGATCGTTATGGCAGCGGAGCGGGGATTTTTAAGCTGACTGGCTGGCTCGAGAATTATGCATGTGTGAGACTGCGACCAATGTTTCGTTCATTTTTTTTCCTTTTTGGTCGTTTTGGTCGGTACGATTTGAGGAGCACAAAATGGACCAATCAAAAATGGGCACATAGTGCATTTGGACAATGCTTTATATTTCACAATTATTCAATTGTTTATCTCAAGAAAAATGAAATGTTATTCGTTATGATAGATGCGTAGATATATTTTCTATCAATTGATGCAAAAACCTTTGCGATCTATTGAGAAATGCTCGAGTTATAAGCGTTCCAAATCTTTTCCTTCTTGTTCAGTGCCTAGATTTTCATTTCACCCCCTATATCTTCCGGTTAGACGTAGTCCTACGTCAAAATCTGAAAACCCCTGGTCTACTCATCGTGAACTCAAACCAACGAACTTAGACATTTATCAAGTATGCTACAAAGGTCCTCGCGTTAGTATTAGTTAGTATTAGGCGTGCAAAAAAGCGCACACACACTGCACGTTATTTTATACGTGTAAGTTTCGTGTACGATACAAAAGAATCTAGCTCACCTGTAGCGAATGTCAAACCACGTTGAACTCAAACATCGATGCATGCACATGTACATGGGAGAGAGAAAGAGAGGAACGAATTCATTTTGGGGGAAGTCACTTCAAAATGCAATGAGGACAATTTGACCGGGAAGAATGAAATGATATAGTCGAGTCGGTAGAGGGAGAAAGCGACTAAACGCCCGACTGACTGTTCAGTCGTTTTGGCGGAGAAACTGCGTGAAGAAGCCAAAAGTCATTACTAACTGACTATGGATATAGTCAGTCAGTTAGTCAGCTGACTATCCTCAGTTGACTATGCAGAGCCTTGACGCGGATAACTGATTAGGTCACAAAAGTTGTATTAATTTAAAAAACACACATAAAAAGTGGGTTTTATAAAATTGATTAACATTGACTTCCTTTTTGTATATATATTATTTTTTCAAAAAAAAAAGAAAATATAATAATAACACAATTTCATTCGTAATTATCATTTGCTGCACAAAGCGCGTGAAGTCCTCTTAAACTAATGTACCCGAAAGACGAAATCCTACGTTAAGAGGAGCCAAGTCGAAAATATTAACATCAAACAAGAAGAGCGCTATCGCGCTCCCCGCACTTTTGGCATATAACAAGAGGAGCGGTATCGCGCTCCCCCGTGTTCAAAGGGGTAATCAAGCTTCACCAGGTGCTCATGGACATAGATACCTGTAAGGAACCTGCTAATTGATGTGTCGTATACCGAGAATTATTCTTGATCAGCGTCTCGAATCAATTATCATCAGTTGCGCACATGAACTTTCTGGACTACCCAATAACTATGAGCGTATTTCAGAAAATATTACAATTCAATGAAGAAGAGCATCGCTGCTAGGGAGATTTTTCGAAAGTTACGGTCGCGTGAAAGAATTTGTAGTTCGAGTTCTTAAAAAAACATAAACTTAGCGGTTTTTACATTGCCAGCAGACGCTGAATCGAAACATTCAAAGCAAGGTCGTGTATTTTGAATATTACTCATGCGCAATAGTCCCAGAATACAAATTTCAGCAAAGAATTTGAAATACAGGAAGAAATATAGAATTTCCACCGCGCTGTTCTATGAGATAGCCTTTACTTCATAAATACGGATAAATTTCCTAGAAATACATAATATTTTTCATATATTATTGAATACAGATATTTATATATTTTATTCAAAATATTTATTAGTGTCCACGTGGATGTAATCTATACCCCCTACCCCATCACCGTGGACAAGCGTGTACATTTTGTAACCCCTACCCCCCTAAAGGTGTCCACGTGGTATGTGGACAGCCCCTTACTTATTTAACGGTATTCATTTGCATTGAGCGTTGTGGGTTCATTTTGGACATAGAGTATAGCCCTACAAAGTTTTACATGTAATATAAGAGTTCGATATTTTTACATCATATCAATAGCCATATTATTTCACTGCGTTTCTAGGCACATTATCATTATCCAAGGAGTGTCATGAAAAGTAAAAAAAATATACTTGATAAATTTTCATTCATTTATCAATTTTGAGTATATTTTTTTTTTCTATTTCGAAATATTTTTTTATAATGATTACAATAATTTAGTTTTTTTTACTTCCGATGTGACACTCATTTTCTGCCAACACTGATTGAGGAAATCATGCCTCGTGAGCAGGGTTACCTTATCTACAGAATAATCTGTATTTATACAGATTTTTCAGACTTTTTGAAACCAAGAATCTGTGGATACAGATTACAGATTTTTTTTTGGTTTTTATACAGATTTACATATTTTTCAAAATAACGATCCAATATTAGGTATGGCTTAATCTCAATAATATTTTTGCCCAACTTACCAATTTTATTCATATAGAATCTGTCTCAATGAGAGTCATTTTTTCATTTATATGTATCATGTAGTATTCCTTTCTCTAAAGCTTCTCTAAAGCTAAAAGATGAAAAGCCTAGGTTATCGGTTAGCTTTACAATAAATAAATAACACTGTTTATATGTTCCTACTAAAGCACAGTGAAAGCGAAATTTCACGTGTATACCATCAACATCGTAAAATTCATAACAACTATGCTGAAGATTATGCTTCAAAATTGAACTTATAAATTTAACCCTTTACGTATTAAATTTCGACATGTGTCAAACTTGTCGCAATTATTTTTACTTGAAATAGCAGTGATGTATAACTTTGTGAGTTAATGAAAGATGAACTAGATTTCTTTATTTTGACGTATGACTACATCTTTTATTTCTAATCGTTCTAAGGATATATGTTATAATATATACCATTAGACGGTAAATTTGACATCAATAGTGGAAATAGTTATAGTTATGTTATGCATTCTTTCTTTCATCTTGTTTCCCGTGAATGGTGTATGCAACACAAGATTATGTACAATAATTCGTTGTATTAAACAAACTGGATAGTGTATCCTCGACGACAACGGTGCGATGTCGACATCTGGATACGAAATTAGTTTCCACTAAAACTTATCATTATGATTTAAAAGTATCTTCAACGTCAGTTCAATGACGTGCCGTTTATTTCGTTTTTACGGTGAAGTGCATGTGAGAATATAACCCATTATTTCATAAAATCATTATTTCAGCGATACCAAAGTGTTATTGTGACGACCCACAGTGTCAGTGTTTGTGACGTGAAAAAATATAGTATGCAAACAAACATTATTTCACGGGTAAAGCTACAACTTCCGATGACCAACAATACCATAGGCGACCATTGAAAATAAAGCAGCTTTATGATTTTATATGTATTTTGCCTCAAAATATCACGAAATCGTAAGTAGTTTCGAGTATTTTTCAAGTATTTTTTATTGTTTCTTCTTCATATCCAATGTAATCAATAACGATATAATTTTTTTGTTCACCAATCCACATACACTTCGTCTACCATTCCACCTTATTATGTATCACACTGATATTCATTAATCATTTTCAGTTAGACAATTGAACAATTGAGCTTCTGGCAGGAAAGCTAATTTTGTTTTCTGTTCATTATAACCCGTTTGACGGTTATGAGTAATATAACAAACGGCTCTTTTCATGGCCACCATTTGGAGTTTCAAAAAAGTCAAAATAACAGATTTCTGAACAATGAAAAGAATTACATAAAGAAACAATTGTTCCAAACAATCACATCTTTCGTCAAACTTATGTCTGTGTCCCTAAGCTCAGACCCTTCTACTTTTTTGTAAACTTCTCATAAGTATTTACTGAACAATGTTTTTATGGTTATGTTTAAAAAAATATTTGCTATAATTCTTCGCATGATATCTTTCGCATGTATCACAAAAAATAATTAGTTTGGCGTCTTTCACTTCTTATCTATCTGTTTGAAGATACAGAACAACACTCTTCACATCTACACAGTGCCGCAATACATGGAGTTTTCCAACCATCTTTTCCTCAAGCATGGATGACAACTTTTGTTTATATTCTTTTAGAAAAAGTGTGAACTGATATATTTAGTGCATAAATTATAATATTAGTATACTTCTTTGCTGTGGTGGCTGAGAGCAGACAAACGACCGCAAAGTGTTGATGCAGATTTTGATACAGATTTTCTGAGAAAAAAACTCAGATTAACAGATTTTTTGAGATCAAACACACAGATTTCATTATGGCAACCCTGCTCGTGAGCCAGGAGCATCCATGCTTCCATGCCTTGCTTCGACTTTAGCCCCGATGGAGTTGACTTGTGGAGTCCAGCCTCACACAGCCGCACACCCATTTTCACCCTCTCCCGCGCCGCACATCAAGCAGCACCGACTCTCACGTTCCGCGTTTGTGTTCTCTCTCTCTCTCTCTCTCTCTCTCTCTCTCTTTGATATCTTTGGAACAAAATCGTGACTCGCGCCTTCTAATGGAAGTGTCTTCCACGCATAATGATATGCGCGACTACAAAGACGAAGAATGAAAGGTGTGAATGGGTGCTTATGCAAATCACGGTGATTTTTTCCATTATTTGTCAAATGAATCATTTGTAGATATTTTACCGCTTGCTCGTTTAGACGATATGAATCGTTTATCGTACGAAGGCAGTAGCGAAGAGCACATACGAACGAATCGCTTCGGTCTATCGATCCCAGAAGGGTTCTTCAGCGCCATTTCAGAGCCGTTCTGCTGGGTTGCGCTGAATGGCATCATCCCCAAGAGAAAAGCTTTTAAACTTCTCCTGATGCTTTCTGCTTCTCCACCACCATAGCGGGGCCCTACAAGCATTGTCGTTACACATCCTTGCCCATAGTCAATAAGCTTCTCTTTGCTGTGCCGCCGCAGCCCTCCTCTCACATACACAGACACAACACCCCTCACCCGCCTCGCAATCTATTCATCACTGTCAGCATAAAACACAAGAACGGTATTCTTTCTGCTCCCGCCCACCCGCATTTATTCCCTCACGTAGACTTCAATCGTTCTATCGCATCCTTATGGGAGTTATGGGAGCCCGTGTATGACATCTCGAGAGCGGCCATTTGACAAAGCAAATAGAGCACCCAGAGCACACTGTTAGTCTGCCGAATGGAGAAGATTGTTATGAATCCAGGAATTCTCCAACAGTGATTCCGAGTCGTCTTCAACGGAAAAAACCTCCTGTCGGCCAGGAATCACCGCACGCACGTACGACACACCAACGCAACGTGAGCAAACGAAATTGCTCTGCACAAGAGACAACCATGCGGTGTTTTAAAATCACGTGGGGTGAGGAGAGGTAGCTTCTGCACGATCTGGATTAGGCATCAATCGGCTTCCGAGACACGTAATGGTCGCGTGCAATGAATAGAGAACAGAGCTAACCGTGTCGATTGGGTTCTGTCGTCATCAAGATAAAGTGGGAAATTTTACGAATGACACAAACGTGGTCGACGCGATGTGGGCGGATTTTGGCGGCTCACTTTCATTCGATAAAACATTGTCTCTTTTTATGTCCGAATGTGATTGTATTCCACGTTTGGGTTTCAAAGAGGTGAATCGCTGAGTCATCTCTCTCAAATTTGCCGAGTCACGATGAGAATTGAACAGATCGTAACAATTTCCAGCTGCGTTCGATCAATGCGGTGTGTTGTACATTTTGTCGTTTCGTCATAATAGTGCGACGTTTCAAATTAATTGCTCCTTGCAATCGTTGCAACAGCTGTTGCAATCGAAGCTGGGGGATTCCGAACCAGTTTTGGAACGCAACGCTCGGGGATTCCCCAATCGTTGTACTTCACACTTTGGTGTCATCGGCTGCTTCCGAATACGACGTCATTTATCTTATGTATATTTATACTGATTTGTAATACATATCGTCTCCCAGGACCGTGGACATTGAGCTCCAATGGCATTATTGGAAAACTTATTACAGCGCGGACTCGATTATATACAGTTTTTGATTACTTTTCACTGCATGGGGAGAGGGAGGCAAGTTGGCGAGGGAAGCAAGATGACGAATCGGTAATTTGACCCGTTGTAATGAAGGTAGGTAGCGTCACCTACTATTTACTGAAGATGCATCATAACAAGGCCAAACTTTGTACTCGGTAACTCAGCCGAAAATGTTATCACAAAAAAAAGTGACACCAGTTTGGAGAATGTTATGAAAGCTATAGAAGAAGGTTCGTCTGTTCTGGGTGCTTCAAAACAGTTCGGTGTGTTCGGAATCAACTTTGAGACGCTATCGACGAAAATTTCCAGACATGGAGGTTAGATTTTCAATTCAGCATTTGCGTTTCCATGTTCTTTATGCAAGAAATATCAAATCTGTATCGATTTCAGGATACGTCGTCCAATAAAGGCCGCTTTAAAGCCACATTCAGCGACGCTCAACTAAAAGAGCTGTATGATTTTGTGGTCGCTGTTGACCAGCGTGCGTTTGGTCTTACAAAGGTCCAGCTTGGAAGAATTGCCTATTCGCTTGCGGTTAAAAATGGCATAGAGCACCCTTTCAAAGGAACATGCGCTGGACGGACATGGGTTTAAATGTTTATGAAGGCTCATAAGCTATCTTTGGGAAAGCCAGAAAATACCTCAGCGGCTCGATTAATAGCATTCAATAAAGAAAATTGCTACTCATTTTTTCGAACTTTGGGAGATATACGAGCTCAGTATCGTTTCCCTTCGTGTGACATTTACAATGTTGATGGAACTGGCGTTTCCACTGTTCCAGTCAAGGATAAATAAATAATTGTTATTACATTTTGTTGATTTTTAGGTGATCAAACCATATTCGCCAACTTGCTCCCAGGCAATTCGACGCTTTTTGCGCAAAGTTTTTTGGTGGACAAGTTTTTTAGTTTTTTTGCCCATCCAATAGATAATATTAGCTGTCAAAAAAGTCCTGCGGTATTTCCGCGAGGTGTCGTTGTAAGCGCGTAGCTCTAGTTGTATTCATTGTATCGAGTCATACTATAGCTTGTTGGAAAGGTATTTTTGCGCGCTATAATATAGTCATTGACCGTGTTTTGTTTGGTTAAGTCGTTCGTGAGTTATAGTGTCGCAAATATGGAGCAAAATAAAGAGAAAATCCGACATATTTTACAGTACTACTATGACAAAGGCAGAAATGTATCTCAAGCTGCCAATAAAATTTGTGCAGTTTATGGACCCGATACAGTTTCCATTTCCACCGCACAACGATGGTTTCAACGTTTTCGTTCTGGTGTAGAGGTCGTCGAAGATGCGCCACTCTCCGGAAGGCCTGTCGTCGAAAATTGCGACAAAATCGCTGAATTAGCCGAGAAAGACCGGCATAGTAGCAGCCGTAGCATCGGCCAAGAGCTGGGGATAAGTCATCAAACCGTTATTAACCATTTGAAGAAGCTTGGATTCACAAAGAAGCTCGATGTATGGGTGCCACACACGTTGACGCAAAAAACATCTTTGACCGTATCGACGCATGTGAATCGCTGCTGAATCGCAACAAAATCGACCCGTTTCTGAAGCGGATGGTGACTGGCGATGAAAAGTGGGTCTCTTACGACAACGTGAAGCGCAAACGGTCGTGGTCGAAGCCCGCTGAAGCGGCTCAGACGGTGGCCAAGCCCTCATTAACGGCCAGGATGGTTCTGCTGTGTGTTTGGTGGGATTGTCAAGGAATAATCTATTATGAGCTGCTTCCCTATGGCCAAACGCTCAATTCGGACCTGTACTGCCAACAACTGGACCGCTTGAAGGTAGCACTCATGAAGAAGAGGCCATCTTTGATAAACAGAGGCCGCATTGTCTTCCATCAGGACAACGCCAGGCCACATACTTCTTTGGTGACGCGCCAGAAGCTCCGGGAGCTCGGATGGGAGGTTCTTTTGCATCCGCCGTATAGTCCGGACCTTGCACCAAGTGACTACCACCTGTTTTTGTCCATGGCGAACGAGCTAGGTAGTCAGAAGTTAGCCACAAAAGAGGCCTGTGAAAATTGGCTATCCGAGTTTTTTGCCAATAAGGAAGCGAGCTTCTATAACAGGGGTATTATGAAGTTGGCATCTCGTTGGGAAAAAGTCATCGATCAAAACGGCGCATATTTGACTTAAAACAGATGATTGTAACTAATTTTA
This sequence comes from Toxorhynchites rutilus septentrionalis, assembly GCF_029784135.1. Classification (NCBI taxonomy): domain Eukaryota; kingdom Metazoa; phylum Arthropoda; class Insecta; order Diptera; family Culicidae; genus Toxorhynchites; species Toxorhynchites rutilus. The sequence continues at coordinate 303,526,506 of NC_073745.1, read as the reverse complement.
TGAACAAATGAAAATTCAAAAAAAAAACCGCAGGACTTTTTTGACAGCCTAATATATAGTCTCCACTTTCTTTTCAGTGTATATAATCGAATCAAAAAACAAATTTCTTTTAATTGTTTTATATACATATATTTATTGTATATGTTCTCAGAAGACTTTATTGTTTGATTCATCCTCTTAAAGGAGCAATTCCAAATGAAATCGTCCTAAAAATGCTGATTTTAAAAACATGTATTTTTGATTCGAATTAAAGTTTGTATTCCGTTTGGGTTGGAGAAAATATGAGTTTTCCACAGCAATTGGGATTTTTTTATCTCAAGTGTAACTTTTTAATAGGGCGTGTCAATTTTAGTAACAACATCTTTGATGATTTATACCTCAAAAACTATGAGTCGTACCGTAATAGTGTCTTACAAAAAGTTATAGAGTATTGATGTTTAAACGTGAAAAAAAATATTTCAAAATAAAATAAAAATGTTCATATAAAAAAGAAAACATGTAGAAAATTAAAAAAATGAGTCCAAGATGGTAAAACTATTTTTGACGAACTTTACGGTACGTCGAATATTGCAACCATTCTCGAGATATTTTAAAAAATATTTCTAATTTATTTTCGTTTTAATAGTAAATAGGTCCTTTTAATATGTCTGTCATGTTACACCGTCATATTCATGAAATTTTATAAATTTGCTTATGATTTTCAACAACTTTTCCAAATACATCATTATGGTGAACATATATATTTAAGAGTTACGTTGAAAAACATTTGAAGACATGAAGACAGTAACAAAACGCAGCGATATTGAAAAATATTTTTATATCTTAATACAAACTTTCAACATATTACTCGTGTTGCACAATCAAAGCACGAACAGTTTTCAAAGCAGAATTGAAATCCCATCAACACAAATACACCTCGTTGATTCATCCGGACATTATGGGTTCAAAAATATTAAAACTTGTCTACGTTATTCTTAGATTGTACCTGAAGTCAAGTATCTTCAAGGTAGCTCTGTATATGTGGATAAAGTTATTCAGATTCGAACATCGTTCATCAGTCGAACAATCTTCCTTATAGAGTGAATAACAGTATACCACAATGGACTCGAAATTTTTCTTGTCTTGTAGACCGTTTCCGAAATACGGTAAGAAATTTTCACCTGAAAAACGTTTCTTCACCGTGTCAGTGATTGAGAAACTTAAGTTAATGCGATGCAATATCCTTTAAGATACATCTTTAAAAATTTGCGGTCATGCCGTTTATCTCTATACAGCCAGTCCATGCCAGACCGATTTAGTGGTTCTCAGATTTTCGTGAAAAGTGGTTATTTTATTCTTTATCGTATAACATTAGACCCGTATTTTTTTTATTTTTTATTAGGGTAACCATTTCAATTTTAGGGTGGTCTCAAAAATCAACTTTTTTCCCTTTTTTTTCAAAAAAGACTTCCTTCAAAAATTCATAACTTTTGAATTACTTCACCGATTTCGATGATCGGTATATTACACTTGCAAAAAAACAAAATGGATTTTGTTTTCATAATTATTGATTGTATTTGTTCTTCATAGTTTTGATGGTCTCCGGATCAAGGGCACTATAGTTTTTATAGTTTTTCTAGAAAGCTGAGGATTTTTTACATAACATATCCAAAAAACAGAGAGCTGTTTTTTGTTTTGTTTTGAAGTTATGATTTTTCAAAGCTAACCGATGGACCAAAAATTTAAATTTTCCCCTTTTCTACAGCTTCTCTATTGAACGTAGTCACAATTATCAATAAAATGTGGATTACCAATGTGTATTCAGTTGTTTGAATTTGTATGTGAATGTGTTGGATACGGTGTAATTAAATTGTGAGACCCCCTATTTTAAACAAAAACGAGATCGACCACGGCTGAAAATCGAATGATCATCTATTTAAAAAAAAAGACTTTACTTGACAGATATGTTGGCAAAATGTTGGCTAAGTGATGGTTTCGAAATTGGTCATTCGGAGTTTGAAGTGCTTCAACAAATGAAAAGTTATAAATTTGTGTACAGTAATTTACATATAATTCTACATGCCGAGGCACCACCCAGTGTAGCATTGGTGTAGCAAACTCGTTAGTGTAATCTCTACCAGATTAGAAGACAAGAAGCCTGTTTTAAAATGTAAAAATTTGAATGAAAATTATCATGTCATGTTATTTACATACTTGAAACACGATTTCTGACATTTGTTTAACCATTTGTCTATACATTTGCAATACAGGCCGAACTCGATTATATACAGACTCGATTATATGTGATTCGATTATATACAATTTTGGACTAGATTATATACAGTTTGAAAAAAAATTGTTTTTATTGTAATTGTTTTTATCATTCAAATATCACTTATTTCAAGAAAAAATGTAACATTTCAGCGTGAAATTTAAGTGGCTATTATAGGTACAGGGGGTACAAACCGCGATTTTTGAAGATTTTGCTTGAATTTTCACTAAGAATTGTTTAAATCGACATTGCAGTGAAATTAAGAAAGATTGAAATTAAGAAGTTGGGTGTCAAAAAACAAATTGTAGAGTGATATGAGAGTTTTAATTTATTCGATAGAATCAATAAAGTTCAATATGAATTTTTAGGATAAAATGAATAATTACACATTATTTAATTTCACTAATTTAGATGTTCCATTACTGTATCCCGTACTAAATTTACAATTTACAAGCAACAGAACTTGCTTATGTAGCGTACTTTTTAGTGTAGAGCCATTTTGAGGCAACAGGGTCCGAAACAAAAAAAAATAAATAAAAAAAAGAAGCCTTCTACGTGCATGAAATTCGAACATACACGTAGAAGGCTTTTTTTCATTAAATATGATCATCTATCATCTCCTGAGAGATTCTGGAAAAAAAATATTTTTCTTATTGAGAAAGGTGTTTTCTGACTTTAGAGGGATGAATCAAAAATTAAATTCTTCTTTTATTTTCAATAAATGAAAAATATATGCATAAAAAACGAATAAAAAAACTTTCTTTTTGACTCGATTATATACAGTAAAAAGAAATCGGAGACTGTATATAATCGAGTCCGCGCTGTATTGTTACTGAATGTTATCATTATAATATAAAGTTGCCTTCAAAAATCATTTTCGAGTGAGATTTTTTCGTGACCTGCAAGAAAAAAGTGTTTTTCAATTATATAGATTACTAATTTGATACGGAAAAGTTGATTTTCATTCATAATTTGAATTAGAAAAATGTATTCATTCCCCCTGAAAATCAAATGTTCTTTGACGCTCCCTTAAACTTGTAAACCAAACTCAATGCCGTCAACGCGAATCAGAGGTAAAAATGTCCAATGAAACATGTCGCATTACAGGTCTGTCCAATTAGCTAGATGTCGAATTAGATCTAACTTACTGTATTTATAAATCTAAGGTTCAATGAAAAAATGCCGATCTTCGCAGAATTTTCACGAAGCCGCACTGGTCTAAGATACTGAGAGCACAAAGCAAAAGATCCTCATGATGTCGTGTGTATGTTCGTGCGAGCAATTGGAAGGAGCCGAAGGCTGCCAGAAGGTGTGTCTCCTCCATTGGTTCATTTTTGAACGAGAAAATAATGTATATCTAAAAACAAACATTAACGAAGCTGTTCAAAGGGCATATTTACATCATGCAATGCAAAAAAAATGTTTTATTGTGTTGATGTTTCATTTCATTGATTGATGAATGTAATCACAGATCTTATTAACGATACAATATTTCCAAACATGGTTCCCCAGTACATGAATACATGAGCGTAATCGTTCCGTGACGTTTGCCGAACATATTCTTATCTCAGCGAAACAGGTTTTCCTCCCCTCACTAACCTTTGTTGTTATTGCTATCGTTGGAACCGGAACTCTCGGAGCCCTTGCAGGTGCACTTCATCCCCATTAGCATTCCATTTCCATTGAATTCATGATGATGTCCGCCGGTACCGTTCTGTGGCGACATATACCCTTCTTTACTGCCGCTTCCGTTCAGCTGTAGTTCCCGCATGGCACTAGCATTTGGCATGATTACCTCGTTCTACCCCCGGTTCGATTATCCCGCTATAGATCGGTAATCAAATTCACACCTTATAAAACACAAACTCGCGTGCACAGGTGGGAGTGTTTTGGCACGCGCACGGTCACACAAACTCACACGCGCACAACCGGAATCACTCACAATCACTTGGTCAGTCTAGTTAGCTACGGACGGGTATGCAAAGCATCCACCTCCTTTCCCACAGGTCTGTTGTACGGTTTTGTCAGAACTTGGTGCTTTTGAAGTCGTAGCTCGGTTCACCTCAACTGACAAAAATAAACCACAACCGACCAACCAAACGATCGTTAGTCGTCTCGATCACGAGAGTCGAACCGAAACGCAACAACACTCGAGGTTACGGACGCGGGCGCGAAAAATGGGGAGGGGGCACTCGAATTCGTAGCGCAGGTCTTGATCGCAAACACACAGAAAATAGAGAGAGGACGACTTGCTCGGACAACCGCACGGGTGAAACTGAAGTTCACTGTGCGAGCCTCGCGACTAGCTAAAGTCTACCTGGAGGTCCTGCGAAACCTCGCGCGATGACTGATTTTCCACACGAGAGCGGGACGATCGCTGATTCTAAGCTGCGTCCGATCCGAGGAGGGCGCGAGAAACCGCCGGAGAGTTCTCTCGACAGTTCAGCCGGTTTCGTTGATTGTTTCTGTAGGTTCGAGCGTTTCCTCAAAACGATATCTCCGTCCGTCTCTCCAACGGGGCGGATGGCTGTTGTCACTTAATTACCACTTAATCACTTGACGATTGGTAGTGTCTGCTACTGCATTTAGTCCACCTTGGGGGTTGGGGCGAAAAATGCGAACGCGCATATGGTTGTGGGTGAATCATGCCTTTTGTCGGCTATGTGTGAACAAGAGTTGTGAAATGGGGTGATTTTTTTCCTCGAAGCGCTGCGTCGGTTTTGTAAACTTTCCACAACGGTCTTACGTTTGGACGAACTGATTCTATTTCCCTGTAATTTGGTTTAGGTATTTTCACCCAGGAAATTCCGCGTTTAAAGAGTCTAGATCACCACTAGAATCAAGATGATTGATGTCGAAAGAGTTGGGTATTCGTTCGGTTGTCCGCTTGCATTTTTTTCTCGGTTCGGTGGTTTTTCGGCAGCGTTTATCATCATAGCTTATCAAATGATTCGTTGATCATGAGGCTAGTATGGATTTTTCATTTATTAATATTACAGACAAACAACTTTTCGTCCATTCGAGCACACGATTTTTGCTGGTAGATAATCGAAACATCGTTTGGACAGATCTTTACCCAGAGGCTATACAATGTCGCATGGGAAATTCGTTGGAAAATATGCTGGCTAACGGTTGGCTGCCAGGAATCATAGAAAAGTGAGCGGAGGGCAAATTTTTAGCGTCTTCAATTGATCTTTACTTCTTCGAGCACATGAACTGGGTGGTAAAATAAAGTTTTCTCTATCAGTTGTTCGTTTTGAGGTAACCCCTAGTCCATGTTGATTTTTCACCTTTTCTGTCATCTTAGTATATTGCAGAAATTGCAATCCTAGTTCATTGCAGATTCGGTACATTAGATCCTGATAGTATATAATTTAGTTTGATCTATCATTAGCATGTCGGATTGTTGTGGCCAATGTGTCGATAGAGTTGTGAGAATATTGCAGCCTGAAGGTCTTCGTATGATGCAATAAGTAAATCACTTATTAGCTGGACGACATGAGCATGTTGTAGTATTTGTATATATATATATATATATATATATATATATATATATATATATATATATATATATATATATATATATATATATATATATATATATATATATATATATATATATATATATATATATATATATATATATATATATATATATATATATATATATATATATATATATATATATATATATATATATATATATATATATATATACTGTTCTAATTTGGAACGCATTTTCATCATTCAATCAAATCCTTGTGACACGTTTCGCGCTTTATCAATACAATAAAGTTTATGGAGTTATTATTGTTACCCTACACATAATTTCGTCTGAGCTCTTATATATCTTTGAAAATTAAAAATATAGAAACGTTCTATTGTTATGAAACGGAGTGTAAACTGAATTTTTCACATGCTTGGTGTCTTTTAGGGGTCAGTTGAAAAACTGCCGCAACAAATTATATGTCCCGAAATGTAACTATTATAATTTTTTTGAAGCATTGAATAATTAGAAAGTTAAAACATCAATCAAATCAGTACTATTCACATAAAAGAAAAATGCAATAATAATTTTTCACATTTTGCACTGTAGCTAGACCAATAAAGCAACTGAGAACAACAGTTTTTTGTTTCCCCTTCGTATGTTTTATAGTGAATGCCGTGAATTGTCAACTATTTAATTTACCACAGTCCATGTTCTTTTGTTTTCTTGACAATTGGGAAAGCCTAAGAAATTTATATCTCATTGGGAATATTAGTTCACACATTTCCCCGCTAAACTCGAAGAAACAGATGAGATGCTGTCTTGAGGAAAAACTTTTTTAGTGGCATGAAAGCGCATTTTAAAGGTAATTTTATAAACAAAAAAAAGGCTACAAATCAAAGTTTGAATAAATCATGAAAAATTTAATCAAGTTCATTATTATTTTTCTTGATTACCCAGATTCAGCCTTCTTTTAAAGGTCATTTATCAATACAGCATGCAATGCAGCGGTAATCAATAATTTTTTATTTACCTCAAACTAAACCTGACCGCGTTGTGGAATTCCTCTGCTGTCCGTTTGGACTCCAGCTCTCCTAGATTGATTGGGGAAGGATAAAAAATGTCTGATGCAATAGAACCCTGATGTTAAAACATCAGTTATATTCTCTAACAGTCACGTATGGCAATCGTAAATTGCGCAGTTGATACAAAGAAAGACATTTTGGTATTATGTTCGAGTGTTGGATACATTCTGTGACGTGACTTCAACTTTCAGTGGATAGTCCTTTAGATCCGTTGGATCATTATATTTTTTATTATGCTAGGATTGTTAGGCATTTGATTCTCTTGAGTCAACAATATTATTTTAAAACCGGTTGGTCCTTGAACAATTTCAAAACTTTTCATCAAACATATATGCAATTGGTTTTCGTTTCCTAAAATGATTTACCATTATGATATCGGTTGATACCTTGGTTTCGAGTGACCAATCAAAATGAACAGTGTGTTTCAGAACATATGCCACTATGTCAATGTCACATTTTCTTATTGTATCATATAAATCCAGTTCAAATTTGTCCCCTCTTTTGATGAATTTCAGCAAACGTTTTGTGAATTGCTCAACACCATGAGTTTCAACAAGTTTTATCTTCCGGAATACCAACAACAATTCCGACATACACAGGGTTATTTTTCTGATTCTGGCGGTCCTGGAGGAAGTGTTTTTCAATTGGAAATAAAATGTCACATAACGCATGTAGGAACAAAAGATTTGTTCTTTTCTATCCGGCTTCATTTTGACGTATCGTCAAAGCATATATTCGTTGTTCCTTGTACACTCAAACTAGCATTGGCAGAAAACATTTCATCTTCGGCTAAATGCTTTTTCGGGGGTCTCCGTAGCCACAATGGTTGCGCGTTCGCTTAGTAAGCGATCGATCGTGAGTTCAAAACTCAGGGCCTTCATTGACCATCTTTGTGTCGTTACAGAATAGCTACGTCCACGCAACAATCATCAGCGATGGAGATCGATCCACGGTCGAAATAAGATCGATTCATCCATACAACTGCTCTGCTCTGCAAGACACATCGGGCTGCTGTTCTATAAATAACTCAACAATGATCAATCAACTGTCTCCGCTGTCCGGTGGTCCAACTGGATAATGGAACACCGGATAGCGGAGAACAGAAAGAATACTCTTACGCCTAAATGACTACTGTGTGAATGTACCATATGTAATGGTACAGAAGGAATACTGGCGAATGGCAATTGTGTGTAATGTGCTAATTATAGATATGATAACCATGTGACATGTACACGATTAAAATTTGGCTCTGTTACTGCAAAAATGCTAATAAGCCTCAAATAAATAAATGAGATAAAAAAAATGCTTTTTCGTGTGCTGAAGGGTGAAATGAACAAATAAAAGTACCTTTTTCAAAAGCTTTAAAATGTTTGTATGTATGGGAGAAGAAATCTCTTTCTCTCAGACTGAACGTCAGCTTGAGATTGTACTAAAAAAAGTCCAAACGATGTGAACGGGGAACGAACCAAAGCCGGCTAAAATACAAGGCTTTTTTACACGACTACGCTATCCACATAGCCACGGACGCTGTTGTATAAATGCGTGATAACATTACACCTCATTATTAAATAAAGTTGGAAAGTGTTTTTTAACAGTAAAAAGAAGAGCATAAACGTAAATCTATATCCTTTTCGGTCTGGGCTGTGGATGTGGCAAACTATGCTTCAAAGCTTCCAAGCGTGCTTATTGCAATGTGTCTCTTGTTTCGCTCTCTTTTGACGTGAGACTACGTCTAACCGTAGTATATGGGGGGTAAAATGAAAACCTAAACACAGAACATGCAGGATGAAATGAAAGATTCCAAATGCTTATAACTCGAACATTTCTTACTGGATCGGAAAGATGTTTGCATCAATCGATACGGAATATTTCTATGCTTCTATCGCAATTAATAAAATGTTATTTTTCATTAGATAAACAATTGAATAACTGTGAAATGTTAAGCGTTATCTGAACGCCTTAACTGCCTAGTTTTGATTGGCCCGATTTACGGTTTCCCCAACACAGACTTCAAAATCAATGTACCTGTGGGAATCCGCTTCGCAAATATACATGCTAGTAGGAGGTATTTTTGTTCCAATCGAGCTGTGTTTCCCTAACACGGACTTCAAAATCAATGTGCCCGGGGGGAATCCGCTTTGCAATTACACACAGTCGGAGGTATTTTTGTTCCGACTGAAATGTGTTCCCCTAACACAGACTTCAAATCCATGGAGCGTGGGGAAATTGGTAATGCAAATACATGCAAGTCGGGGGTATTTTTGTTCCGACTGAAATGTGTTTCCCTAACACAGACTATAAATCCAAAGATTGTAGGGAAATTGGCATTCCAAATACATGCAATTCGGGGGCATTTTTATTCCGGCTGAAATGTGTTTACCTATTACAGACTTCTAAACGAAGTTGTCTGGGGAAGTCGGAAATGCAAATACAGTAGAACCCCGATTCTCCGCGGAATAGTCTGGCTGAGTCAGCGCGGATAACGAAAATTGCGGATAAAGCAATAGAGTACTAAAAAGGAGTTTGATACACGAACAAAATATATTTCAGGTTGAAAATTATGTTTTATCAATACAGTAATTATTAAATTATCCATCTATTAGCTTGTGTACACCAGTGGTCAGATAATGTTAAAGCCTTGACCAAAACGAAACAGCAAGAGCCTACCACACAATGACGAATTTCGAGAGGGCCACTATGAAACTCGCTCTCGCGGATAATCCACATCGCGGTTTATCCGCTCGCGGATAATCGAGGTTCCACTGTACATGCAAATCGGGGGCAATTTTTTTTTTTATCCAAAATATATATTTTATTAAGGCTCATATGGCGTCAGCCTAACGGGGCCGGGAGTTCAATATTTTGACAATGTTTGCTTAGACTATGTTAGTAATATGTAACCGATTACTCGCGGTTGACTCGAGGTTAGTATTACAAGTGTTCTCATAATTGGTATGTCGCAGTCTTCGATACTCTGTACGTGTGCCCGACACGGGATACTTCCTATTGGGATGCAGCTGACCATTAATCAGCAACGCCCCCCTTGTCTGTACCCCATATCTAGCGTGGTGCGTCTTCTCGAGGAATCCAGGATAGAATGGTCACTAGCCGGCGCAATCATCAGCTCGTGTAGAGTTGTCATGAGCGGTACAACCTTTGGCTCTTGTTGAATGATCAGTGGACTGCACAACCTTCGGCCCGTGCAACTGTAAAGAGTGTGTGTATGTATTGCCGCGACTAAGTAAAAGTTTATCGATCGGATAGGAGGGATATGAAACGGGGACACAATGAAGGAAACTTCATTAAACGTTGACATCGGCGTTTCTGAGGAACAGGTATAGATGAAGCAGAAGATCAGGATCCCGGCTACCTAAGATATCCCGGACGGGGATATCCGATTGTCTGCCTTGTGCTCTCAGTGCTCTAGAGAGCTGAGAGCGAGCAGCATGGAACCGGATACACGACCAGACAACATGCTCGATGTCGTGGTAGCCATCGCCACAATCACAAAGATTGTTTGCTGCGAGCCCAATGCGATAGAGATGCGCGTTTAGGTTGTAGTGATTGGACATAAGCCGAGATATCACGCGAATGAAATCACGACCTACATTCAATCCCTTGAACCATGCACTCGTCGAGACCTTAGGGATAATCGTGTGTAACCAACGACCGAACTCATCTTCACTCCACATGCGCTGCCAACTAACGAGTGTGTCCTGACGAGGAATATGAAAAAAATTCGTTATAAGCAATTTGCCTTTCAAAAAGTGTGCCTTCTGAAGCGCCCAACACTCAATAGTTGTCTTATTCTTGTTAGGAAATAAGATGAGCGTTTATCAACCTTCATTGAGCGGATTGCCTCTATTGAGCTGAGACTGTCCGAAAAATAAAATAGTGGTCGATGGGCAATGTTTCAATGATCCCTAATGCGTAATATATCGCACCCAGTTCAGCGACATACACGGAACAAGGATCTTTGAGTTTAAAAGAGGCACTGGAATTTTCATTGAAGATGCCGAAGCCAGTGGACCCGTTTATGAATGAACCGTCAGTAAAGAACATTTTATCAGATCTAACTTTCCCATATTCTGCCGAAAATATCGGCGGAATAGAATCGGAGCGTAGGTGATCTGGTATTCCATGGATTTTTTGTCGCATGGACAGATCAAAAATGACAGAGGAATTGCAAAAGTATGGGAAGCAAACTTGGTTGGAGATGCCTGGTGAAGGGTGCACGTCGTGGGTAAAGTACTCATGGTATAACGACATAAAACTTGACTGAGGAGTCAGTTGGAGTAGATTTTCGAAGTTATCAATCACCAATGGATTCATGATCTTGCAACGGATGAGAAATCTGTAGGATAATTCCGTGAACCGAAGAGTAAGCGGGGGTACTCCTGCCAAAACTTCGAGACTCATCGTATGTGAGTTAATCTTAAACACTAAACTTTACTTAAAAAAAACAATTTCTTCTTTTCGAGCACACGATGTGCATCTATTCACTATTCAAATTTAACTCTATCCTTACATTCATTGTCCCTGCTTATATATATCAATGATTTGTGTTTACAACATCTTGAATGTGGGAATGTTTATTCATGGCATCAGCGCGATGCTGATATCGATTCTTGTGAACGGTTGATTGTTTATTCTTGGTCTCCGGGTGGTCCGATAAGTTGTGATTGTTGATGATGATGCAGCTGGATGGTGATTCGGATGTTTATATTCCGCTTATCGGCTATGCGGTCTCGATTTGTGCTAACTGTGCTAACTCCTCCCCTCTTGATTGCTTTGTCCTCAAAGTTTACTTTTGGATGGTGCGTAATGGTGTTGGTGCATCAAAGAATGCTTGAAGTTGTTTTTTTCTTTCGTCTGATAATTCCTCTGTGTTGTTGGTGTCAGGTTTAATTTCCGTTGTTTTTGGTGGCTCATTTATTAGGATGGTCTCAGCGTTTTTGTCGAAGTGGACTGTTATGTTGGCCTTTTGTTTACGTCTGGAAAGGAATCGAAGAATTGCAAATGTGCTTGCGATTAGAATTATTGTTGATAGTCCAAATGATCCAAAGATATTGAGTTTCCAACTCAAGGAATGATTTTGCAGGTTTAATAGTTCCAATTTTTCGCGATGTTCAAGGGTTAAATTCTGAAGGTATTCCACAGGTGGTGCGTCTATGATATGAATTTCGTTAACACGAAGTCCAGTGGTAGGATCATATGTTTTTGCAGGAATAGTTGTTTCATAATTGGAATATTGTTCGCCGTTGATATGAAGATTGCATTGGCTGAATTGTATTAAAAACGATCTTTAGCATATAGATAATGTGCGTATTATTCAGCATTACTTGTGCTTTGGCTTGTGTTAATAATTCTTCGAAGGAAGTTATGTGAATATCGTGGTTTTGTAGAAAGGTTGCAATTTTTGTAAAATCTTTTATCGATAGTAGTTTGCTACTAGGGATTCCGTGTTTGGCCATTAGAATTGCTTCTTCTAATGTTTCTACCTGATTTTGTAATGAGTCTATGTTGGAGAGAATTATCAATTGATTAATTTCGAGGGAATGGTTTTTTGTTCTTTCATTCTCGATCTTTAGTACTTGATTGGTTATGTCTGTTATTTCTTGGATTCGTTTGTCGATAGCTTCGTTGATGAATAACTGCTTGTTGTTCATGGTTATCAGGGCGTTCATGGAGTGATTGATGATTCGGAGATCTTCTGCATCTGGGCTGCCGGCGATCCATTTCCAAACTGTTCCGATTGTATCCCACCTTTTTCTTCTGTTTACAAATGGTTTGATTTTCATAAATGTTTCATATAACTTATAATTTTTGATTTGGATTAATTCATACAATGGATTATTTGAAGGATTATTCTGTATGTCACTATTAACATTGAAAATTGTATTGCCAATTTGAATTAAATCAATAGGATGTACAATGCGTATGTGTCCTATTTTTATTTTTGCTTTTCCTAGTGGTACAATTGCGAGTGGGTTATTTGTAAGGTCGTGTATTTGAATTCCTGCCAGTACTTGAGACGCGCAGAGGGCGAGTCTGTAAAGAAACGAAAAATGTTTTTATTCGCTTGTATTCTTTCGTAAATTACATTTATGGATTTTTCGATTATTGGAATCTATAATGTATGTATTGTGATCTTCTTTTATTTTTATAATGTTGTATCGACTCTTACGTTTATTGTGAGTATTTGTTTTTTCATATGCATAGCTATTGGGTTCGTATGTTTGATAAGCTTTTGGAATAATTTTTTCTTCTTTGTTTTTGTATAATTTTAATATTTTTTCATTATTTTTGTCTCGACTTCTTGCTATTTCTTCATAGGACGCATTATCTCTACTTTCTCCTATATAAATATTTTTTGGTGTTTTGTTAATAAATGAATGTATTGTGTTATTGTATTTATGAGTTGCTTCTTGAATGAGAGTAGTAATTGGCATATCTGGATTTAATGCTTTAACACATCTAGCTATTTCTCGTATTGTAGAGTGACATCTTTCTACTTGGCCATTGGTTTCAGAATGATTAACAGGAGTTTTGAAGATTTTGACACCTAAATTTATAATGTTTTGTTCTACGACATTTGATATAAAAGAACTTTCATTATCTATTACAATTAATGCGGGCAAGTCCCAATCATATAATAATTCCAAAAGAACATTCTTTACATCAGAAATGGCCTTTGACTTAATTGGTTTCATTTTGAGATATTTTGAAAATTTGTCAAGTGAGGATATAAAAAGGAAATTGGCATTGTAACAAAATATATCGAGATGTATGATCTCGCCAGGATAATTAGGGATTGGAGTTCTTACGGGGATAAATTTCTGAGGTTGTCGTTCATATTTTTCCATTTTGCAAATTTCACAAGTTCTTATATATTTCTGGAAAAGTTTATGTATTCCTGGGAAAAAGTATTTCTTTATGAGTTGAAGTGAGTTTTCCTTTGCATTCCGATGAGCGAAATTATGCACATCCTTGATTGTTTCTAACTGTTGTTCTTCATCTTGAATATCTTCTACTTTTGTTTGCGAAAATCTCACTTTCAAAATTTTTGAATTATAGTTTGTTTTATAAATTTCTTGTATAATTCCCATGGTTCGTTCATCTGTCATAATTCCGTTCAATATTCCTGGGTTGAGAAATTGTTGTAGTTTGTCTTTTAGAAAGTTTATATCAAAATTTGGTTCAACAAAAGTGTGTCTGTTGTATTTTTCAAAAAGAACATTAAATTCATAGGATGAATTAGGCCCAATCTGAAAAATTAATTGGTTCCGAAAAACGTTAATGGGAGCCTCAGTTGAGGGTATATAGGAACTGTCATCTTCTTCTGCCGAATGTTGAGTAGGGGTTAATGAATTTATTTGGATGCGTGAAAGTGCGTCAGCTACTACGTTGGATTTCCCTGGTTTATAGAACATTTCATAATCATGTTCCTCAAGGAAAGCTTTCCATCGTTTTAGCTTTGCATTATTGTTTTTGGGTGATAATGTGAATGTGAGTGGGAGATGATCTGTGTAAATTTTTAGTTTTGCTCCGTAGATAAAATTCCTTAAGTTGTGAAGAGCCCATACGACTCCAAGCATCTCTTTTTCGTTTGTTGCGTAGTTTTCTTCGGTCCTGGAAAGAGTTCGAGAAATAAATGTTATTGGTCGTTCGCCGTCCTGGAATTGCTGTGATAACACTGCTCCTATTGCTTTATCTGATGCGTCTGTGGTGAGAATGAAGGTTTTTTCAAAATCTGGAAATGTTAAAACGTCTTTAGAAGATAAAATTTCTTTAAGAGTATTAAATGAATTTCGTGCATCATCATCTAGATTGATGATTGTGTTTTTTGACTGATTTTTCAGAATTTGGCGATGGCCATCCTCCCCTCTTAAAAGTTTTGTAAGGGGTTTTGCGATTTTAGCATAATCTCTTACAAAACGTCTATAATATCCAGACAGTCCTAGAAATGCGCGTAAATCTTTCAGAGTTTTTGGTTCAGGGTATTTACGAATACATTCAACCTTCTTATCGTTTGGTTTTAGACCTTCTTTTGAAACAATAAAGCCAAGAAATTCGACTTCGGTCCTTAAAAATTCTGATTTGTCAGGTTGAATTTTGAAATTAGCTTCTCTTAATGTTTCCAAAATTGTTCTTAAATTTTTCAAATGTTCATCAAGTGTTTTACCGAATATTATGATGTCATCTATATAGACATGACATATTTTTCCTAAGTGTTCTCTTAAAACGTCATCCATTACTCTTTGGAAGATTGCTGGTGCATTCTTTAAGCCAAAGGGTAAACGAATGAATTCATATTTTCCATTATTAACTGAAAAAGCTGTTTTTTCTATATCTTTTTCAGACATTGGGATTTGATGAAATCCTGATGCCAAATCCAATGTGGTAAAAAATTTGTTTTCTCCTAAGTTAGATAGGACTGTGGATGTATCCGGAATTGGATATCTGTCACTAATTGTTTTTGAATTTAATTTTCGGTAATCTATAACCATTCTGTATTTCTTTTCTTTAGAAGCATCCTGTTTCTTTGGTACTATCCAAACTGGTGAGTTGTAAGGGGATCGTGATGGTCTAATAATTCCATCATGTAAAAGTTTTTCTAATTGTTTATTAACTTCAGATTTTAAAGCTTGAGGATAAGGATAAGTTTTGCTATAGACTGCATTTTCGTCAGTAGTTCTGATATCGGCTTTGACCTTTGTAGTAAATGGTAATTTTTCATCCGGAGGTTGAAATAAATCTTGAAAATCTTTTAAAACTTTTCCGAGTCTGTCTTTTTGTTGCTTGTCTAGGTGATCATCTCGAATATTTATTTTGTTGATTTCCTGTAGTTTGTATTGGAGTAGAGGAATAATGAATTTGTTTTCTAAAATTAATTTTTCATTTGAAGTATCTATTACTGCTTTCAATTCTTTTAATGTGTCGTGTCCTATGATTGCATCAAAAGATTTTAATTCATTTAAATGAAAGAATTTAATCAAAACATTAGAATATGGTTTGAATAATTTTCCGCTGGAATATTTATTAATTTTTATATCTCCGCCTACTGAAGATACATAAAAAGGTTTTTTTATTTTGTGGCTGATACTTGCGTATCGAGGGTGAATGAAATTTTTGTTTGATCCTGTGTCAATTAGAATTTTTAGTGGTTCTTTTGCCTTACCAAAATAAAGAAAGTATGGTAGGGCAGATTTTAATCTAAAAAATTTAGTTCTGCTTTTTCTATGTCTTCTTCTTCAGGTGTTTCCCGTTCTTGTGTGTCAATTGTTTTCATATATCGTTCATATTGAGATGATTCTTCGGTTTGTTCCTCTTCATTATATTCGTTATCTATGCATGGATAATCGTGATCATTGGGATTAATTTCAACGAAATTTTGGGGATCTTCATATTGGCCGGTTTTAATGTTGAAGAGTCTTGGTCTCTTCATTGGGTTTACCTGAGTTGTATTTTGAGGTCTATTGCCGTAATTTATTTGTCTAGTCCTAATGGATGGGTCTACTTCCATAGGTTCTGGTGGAGGTTGTCGGAAAGGATTTCTGGGAGGTAATTGTGGTTTTGGTTGAAAGGAATGTTGCGGAAATTGTTGGAAATTTGGTTTTGGAGCATTCCATTGAAATGGGGGCCTAAAATTATTGTTGTTATTAATAAAGGGCTGGGGTTTGAAATTGTGATTTCTGAAATTTTGAATGGGATTTGGTTTTAACATACGTGGTGGTAATTTTAGAGGATTAATTGGAATTAAATTTCTGGGTGCTGCTGTATGTTCAAAATGTTTTGGTTTAGTTAGCATTTTTCTGCATTCTACGTTTTGGAATGCGATACAATAACTGTATGCACTTGCTAAAGAAGTTGGTTCATAATTTCGGATGAATTTATAAATGTCTCCATCAAGCCCTCTTATGAATGCATCTATTGCCTTTTTATTGTAAGATTCTATTAAAGCTTTTGAAGCTTCTGGGTGACTAAATCTGTGATCTGTTTTGATTTGATTTGCTATTAGTGATAGCAATCTGTTTACTTCGTCGTAATAAATTTCTAAAGAGTTTCCTCTTTGTTGTACGGTCATTAATTGATAATCGAGTGTTTCAAGATCACGCTTTTCACCATAATAAATGACAAGTGTTTTCTTGATCATCGTCCAGTTGATACCAATGTTAGAAGCGACTAAAGCGTCATTTGCTTCTCCTCTAATTTTCCGTCTGATAGTTTTGCATACCATGTGGAATTTATTTTGCAATTCAACACTATGGTTTGCAGTAGTATTATATAATTGGATTAGACTGTCAACATCACTGATCCAGTTATTTAATTCACTTGGATCGCCTGTGAATATTGGCAAGTCTTTGACTAAATCGGGAATTTTCTCAAAAGTATCTGGGTTTACGGGAGAACCGTCTTGTTTTGTGAAAAATAGGGGTGGATCACTGTAATCAGGAATATTTTGTGGAGCGGAAGCGGCTTCCAGAGCGGTAATCCTGCTCAGTAGTTGGTTAACGTCGAATTGTTCCATATTATTTATTCTTAATTGATTAAATGCTTCTAGCAGGTTATCCAGTTTAAAAAAATTATTGAATGTTAAAAAATGTTGATAAAATAAAAATAAATGTTTGTTTTAAAAATATTTGTTTCACAAAAAGTTTTATCCTAAAAATATTGTTGGAAAATTATCAAAAAATTTTAACCTTACCTGAAAAAGAATTAGTATATATATATATTTTTTTTTATAATATGATTATTTTCAATGAATATTTTGGAAATTACCTTTATTTTTTTCTGAAATTAATTGTTTTGTTATTTTATTTAATTAATTAATTGTCACACTATATTTTGGAATTATACAATTATTTGCACTACTTGTATTTGAATCTTTGTTAAATTATTCACTTTATTTCACTTTGTGATATTTCTGTTTTTGTTTTTAGTACTTACATGTAAATCCTGAACATCTTGTGGGAACACCACAAGACTGCGGAACAACGTACTTTCGGATGTCAATCCTCTTTCAGTGACGTCTCGAAAAGCTTCGGTGCGCGTGTCCAGTACTTTTGTCTCGATGTCCTATTATCACCTTTTGATTTATCCAACCGCTGGCGGGTTCAGCGAGACTGGTTGGTCGGGATCCTTGAAGTGTCTTCCTTCCTTCCCAGTGTGGCGGCAAATTCCTGTTCGGTCCACAAGCGAGCTCCTAACTGTTGTGGCTACTGAGGGGCTCTTCCACACGGCTGCAGAGGTCCTGCGGTCCAGAGAGGCTTCGTGCGTTCGGATATTTTTTTCGGATAGTGTGGGTGGTAACTCTATCGTTCACCCTATCACTTCACTTGTCTCACTTCCTTGGCACTACTTTCACTTGGCAAGGTCCCTATTCGGGCGCCAGTTAATCTTAAACACTAAACTTTACTTAAAAAAAACAATTTCTTCTTTTCGAGCACACGATGTGCATCTATTCACTATTCAAATTTAACTCTATCCTTACATTCATTGTCCCTGCTTATATATATCAATGATTTGTGTTTACAACATCTTGAATGTGGGAATGTTTATTCATGGCATCAGCGCGATGCTGATATCGATTCTTGTGAACGGTTGATTGTTTATTCTTGGTCTCCGGGTGGTCCGATAAGTTGTGATTGTTGATGATGATGCAGCTGGATGGTGATTCGGATGTTTATATTCCGCTTATCGGCTATGCGGTCTCGATTTGTGCTAACTGTGCTAACTTGTGTCGAATGCAAACACCCCATGGCTATACGCAAGCAACGATATTGTATTCTCTCCAGCTTGAGAATATGAATCCTGGCAGCTGATCGGAAGTAAAAACTGCCATATTCTAACACTGATAATATCGTTGTTTTGTACAACTGAATGAGGTCTCCTGGATGGGCACCCCACCATGTTCCGGTAATTGTTTGGAGAAAATTGATTCTTTGCTGGCATTTCTGTTTCAAATACGCAATGTGTCTCCCCCAGGTACACTTAGAATCAAAATATACACCCAGGTATTTGAAAAACATAGAGTGTTGGATCGTTTTGCCGGATAGGTGAAGCTGGAATAGGGCGGGTTCGTGCTTCCTAGAAAAAACGACCATTTCAGTTTTCTCCGTAGAGAATTCGATACCCAGCTTGAGGGCCCACGTGAACAGATTGTTCAGGGTATCTTGAAATTGTTAAGAATTGGTGAAAGTCCACGATTATGAAGCTTCTCTGAGAGAATTTCCATGGAAACTGAATCAAATGCCCCTTTGATATCGAGAAAAACGGAAGCCATTTGTTCTTTGCGAGCAAATGCGATTTGGATTTCAGAAGATAGCAGCGCGAGACAATCATTTGTCCCTTTACCTCGGCGGAAGCCAAACTGCGTATTTGACAGCAAATTGTTCGTTTCGACTCACTTGTCCAAACGAAGTAGAATCATTTTCTCTAACAATTTACGAATACAGGATAACATTGCAATCGGCCTATACGAGTTGTGATCGCAAGCCGGCGTTGGGTTTCCGTATGGCTATCACTCTCACTTGTCTCCAGTCATGCGGGACAATATTCAGCTCCAGAAACTTGTTGAACAAGTTCAGCAAACGCTGTTTTGCCAAGTCGGGAAGATTCTTCAACAAGTTGAATTTAATCTTGTCCGACCCCGGAGCTGAATTGTTACATGAGATAAGGGCAATTGAGAATTCCACCATCGAAAAATTCTCATAATCGCTTTGAAGTGGAATGTCGCGTACGACGATTTGTGCAGGAACGGTGTCGGGGCAAACCTTCCTTGCAAAGTTAAAAATCCAACGGTCAGAGTATTCCTCACTTTCGTTTGTATGGTTCCAGCCACGCATTTTCCTAGCCGTATTCCAAAGAGTGCTCATAGCGGTCTCCCTTGACAAACCATTGACGAACTTCCGCCAATATCCACGCTTTTTTGCTTTAATCAAACCTTTTAGATTGGCTTCTAGAGCTTGGTACTTTAGAAACCATTCCACTAATCCAGTTTTCCTGAATTTTTTTAAAGCGGATGATTTTTCAAGGTAGACCTTTGAACACTCCTTGTCCCACCAAAGTGATGGAGGACGACGTCGGAAAGTGGTAGCCGGTACACGTTTCTTTTGAGCTTGAAGTGCGTTTTCGTAAATCAAACTCGATATAAAGTTATACTCTTCGAGTGGCGGAAGTTCATGCATTGAAACAATTGCTTCAGATATTATTTCCGCAAATGTTCTCCAGTCAATATTCTTCGTGAGGTCATACGAAATATTGACTGACTCACGAGAGCTTGATTCATTAGCGATCGATAAAATTATTGGTAGGTGATCACTACCGTGGGGATCTTGGATTACCTTCCACATGCAATCCAGGGATAACGAAGAAGAGCATAGAGATATGTCTAGCATGCTTGCCCGTGCAGGAGGGTTGGCTATTCTGGACTGAAATGTGTTTGTCTAACAATTTTGCAATTTTGTTCCGACTGAAATGTGTTTGTCTAACACAGACTTCAAAACCAAGATGTCATCATACCAAACGTAAAAGGACTGTCATTAAATTTACTCGTAAAGAAGAACATACTCACATGGCGTTATACAATCTTTTTACTCACAAAGCAAATAAATTGAATTCGGAAATTGTTTCTTTCAATCAAAAATTAAATCAATACTAACAGATGATTGCTAAGCTAAGGTAGTCCCACGTCAACCTTGCGGTTATATCATAGATATGACCCAACCATTTTTTATTCCTCTTATATTGCTATATCATATATATTATACTAATGCTATGTCAATATGGGAGAGTAGCTCATTTTCTTCTATTTTTGAGCTCATTCATTGTGATAAATCGGGATGCCAAAACATGCGCTAAAAATAAATTTTGGGTGTAGAGTTGAGGTCCTAGTTCCTCTCCGATGATCCTTTGCGTCAACGTTCGGACATATTTTGTAGTTTAATCAGCTTATGAACAGGTCTCGAAAAATTTCCATAGGGA
Organism: Toxorhynchites rutilus septentrionalis; assembly: GCF_029784135.1. NCBI lineage: Eukaryota > Metazoa > Arthropoda > Insecta > Diptera > Culicidae > Toxorhynchites > Toxorhynchites rutilus. Next base: position 303,505,697 of record NC_073745.1, on the reverse strand, counting down.
TCAAAAATATTTCTCATCTGTAATTTTTTTACAATAATCTGCACCGAAAATCTGTACCATCGAATATATTCGTTATAGAGAAAAAAAAACTAAAAAACACTAGCACTAAAAAAATACTCATTTATTTACTATAAATACTACATTTACATTTGCAAGTCATTCGTGTGTTTGATGATGCTTATACATAGTTTTTTTGAAACTAGATTGCATACTATCATTAGTTTCAATTTTCGAGCAGCCACCACGATATTTGATCAAATCCTTTGATCTCAAAATCATCGTTCATCGTAGCGTTGCAGAGCCGAATTCAAAGCTTATTTTTGTTCTGATTACATTCATAAAAAATCGCTCGACAGTTGCCGAGGAGTGAGGCATAGTGAGAACGTTACAAACAAGGCATCGAAGCGCCGAAATGGCGAGCGAACCGTCAATTCTTTTTAGGCATCCAATTTTTGTCCACCAACCCAGCACATGCTCGTTTTCTGAAATTGTGATCTCCTTACATAGTAATTTTATCTTTAGACTACAGAATTAATTCTCCACATCTTGTACATTCCGGTTATAGAATCCTGGAAACGCTTCTAACACAAGGTTAATGCTGGTTAAATTGGAAAAGTTTCCGGGATTTGAGCGTCGAATCATCAAAATCGAATCTTTTCCTCATTTGTTTGATCAGCTCCACGAAAAAACTGCGACAAATATCCTTTGAAATGATCTGCACTTTGTTGTCCATTGTTCTGATAATTTCTTCTGCTGCCATTCAAACCTAAAATTTTGGTCGCATTTCGAATGATCTTCATATTTCATAGCATTGGACATTGAAACAACGTAAGCTTCCTCGTAGATATAAGTGAGAATGATCAAGTAAAAATCTTTCAGCTCTTCATGTAACATCGTGAATTCAGGTTTTCCAGCCTGAACCAACGATTCAATCTGTTGATCTGGGGCAAAACATACGTCGCACCGTCCGACGCGAATCCTTTCAGACGATCCTTGGAAGGAATTTTGTTCTCACGAAACAGGTCAATCATTGTATTGCGAATGCTTTTATGATCAGTAGCACCTAGCAAAACTGCGGCGTAAAAGTCTTCGTGTACCTCAATGTTGCTTTGTTCAAAAATAAGAAATTTCACAAATGGAAAAAATCTGTACCAATCTGTAGTTTTTAACGAAAATCTGTACTCTGTACCGTACAGAATCTGTACCAAAAATAACGAAAAAATCTGTACTATTCCAGATAAACCTGTACATGTGCCAAAACAACGCTGAAAATTTGGTCGCATGATGACCTTTTTCCGCTCCTTCCATTTTAAAGTTATTCTAGACACAAGAGCAGTATTTAGTGGAATCATTTCGGAAAAAAAACTAAAAAAGATTATTCAATGGATCAACTTTTCCTTAACGTACACCCAAACTAGCGTTGGCTGAAAACATTTCATCTTTGGCAGAAATACGGCCATTCCGTGTGCTGGAGGTTTTAAAAGCTTAAAAAAAGGTTTGTATGCATGCGAGCAGGCATCTTTTTCTGTTTTCTTTTCTCATTTCAATTGGGATTGTGCCAAAAAAAAGTCCATACGACGTCAATGGGGATCGAACCAAGGCCGGCTGGAATGCAAAGATATTTCACACAACCACGCTATCCATATAGCTGCCAATGCTGTTATAAAGAAGCGTGATAATATTACACCTAATCATAAAATGAAATTGGAAAGTGTTTTCTAAGAGGGTAAAGAAGAACATGAACGAGAATATATTTTTCTCTGTCTGGGCCGTGTATTTGGCAAACTATACGAAAAGCTTTCAGATGCTTTCATTCAAATTTGCTTCCTGTTTCGCTGCTTTATATTGGCTCTAGCATATATATTATACAAATGATGTACACGTATTGGGAAGTAGAACATTTTCTGTTATTTTTCGGCTCATTTAATGTCGGGATGCCATAACATGTGCTAAAAATAAACTTTGGATGTAGACAGGATTTATTGAGCCTTCTAGAAAAATGATTTGTCTTACGCAGTTGGTTGGAATCTTAACCATAGCCGACGAAAAAATGGATGTCAACATATTCTTCAGCTCTTTATTGACCTAGGCGATCAGCTGTTTCTTCGGGCACGGTATTATTGTAGTAGACCTTCAGTTTTCGGTTTGCCCAAAACATTTTTATCGACCGCAGTTAGGGGACCTATGGAGAATGGGTGATCTTCGGTACAACGATACAGTTGGTCCATCTCCACCAGTGATCTCTTACCATAACGGGCCGAGGCCCGGTCCGGTCGAAAACTTCTTCCTTGCGTGATACATCTTGGTGAAGGCGACAGACACCCAAGGTGCGGTGCGGAAGTTAGCACAGAAAACCCGATATTTTCATGGTGGTCCTGATCCTGGAGCTACAACATTGTCGAACTATGTTTGCTTCTATCTATAAAGAGAAGAAAGTTAGATATTTTATTTCATCGAAAATTTTGGTCACCCTATTTCTATACAACATTGAAGGGCATTCTATAATATCTAGAGCATCCTGTCAAAAGGGCCTATCTTCTTTGATCGATTCTCTTCATCAGGGTGCCCACTCCTATCTCCACTTTTTTCCAAAAAAAATAAGTTTTAAAACTTCATAACTTTTGAACCATTGAACCAATTTAGATGACCGATACATCAAATTGAAGAAAAATAGCTAGTCTTTCCTGAAAGAATATTTATAAGAATATATATAATTTCGCAAAACAGATGGAATTTGTGGTTGTAACCATTGATTGTATTTGTTTTTTATAGTTTACATGGCTTAGAGATAGAGGCCGATATACTTTTTAAATATTTTTTTTTATTTGAAAAAGGGAGATGTGATTTATTCGTTTTCGAGTTCTGTTTTTTTCAAAGTTAACATGTGTTTAGTCTTCGTTCAATATTCCAATGCAACTAGACTATCATGTACCTGCAATGACTTATAGTGACGTTAACATGGTTACATTATCAATACTTGTTATAATTCATAATCCTAGACTGCAATGTTATACGTAGAGACTTGAATCAACTACGAAGATTGCTTTTGTATCTCATAAATTAATTAGACTGAATTCAAATTTATTGGAATTTTATATTTTTGGGCTCTGTACGTTTAAAATTGTTCTAGATTAAATTAGCTTGCTTAACCTAGTTCTAATACAGGGCGGACACGATTATATACAGTCTCCGATTTCTTTTCACTGCATATAATCGAGTCGAAAAAAATATTTTTTCACATTTGTTTTTTATACAGATATTTTTCGTGTTTTGAATATAAAAGAAGAATTTAATTTTTGATTCATCCCCTTGAAGTCATAAAATATCTTTCTCATATGAAAAATCCGAATTCTTCCAGGAGGTGATAGAGGATCATATTTGATGAAAACAATCCTCTCACGCGTATGTTCGTTTTCCAACTACGACAGAGTTATTGTGCTTTTTCTATGTTTCTATGGTTCTGTTTGCATTAAACTGCCTCTCTTTAAAAAATTACGCTGCGTATTTTGTTGCTTCCATTTGAAAGATGAGACAATTTTATACAGGATACATTTGTGGATTAGTGGATTTAAGTAATACGGTACAACCCGTATGTTTTAATTTTTTTCAATAGGGTGGCCATTATTTATGGTGATCCGAAGAATCTTTTGTAACTGTAACTTTTTTTTTCCAAAAATGACTTTTTTCAAAAATTCATATCTTCTAAACCACTGAACCAATTTAGATGATCGACATATTGAATTGAAGCCTAGTTTTTTTTTAAAACATTACACTTGCCGAAAAAATGGATTTGGTATTCGTTATTACTGATTGTATTTTTTAAATAATTTTTCATGGTTTCGGGAACAATGGTGCTATATTTTTCAATACGTTTTCATGATTGCACTTGTTATATTTTTTTGAAGAAGAAGCTCACTTTCTTCAATTTTCTATGTCGATCATCTGAATCGCTCCAGTGTTACAAAAATTATGAGTTTTTGAAATAAGTCATCTTTGGAAAAAAGGAGAATAAATTGATTTTTTGAACCATTAACTTTGAAAAATCATAACTCAGAGACGAATAAAAACCTCTCTCTGATTTTTGGATTAGTCATATAGAGAAAAACTCAGTTTTCAAAAAAAAAAAACATAGCACCATTGGTCCCAAGATCCGTGTAAACTGTAAAAAACATATACACTGAAGTCCTTTTCACGCGGTTTTTTTATACGCGGAATTCAGAATTTACGCGGATTTCGCAATTTAAGCAGTTTTGCGGTTTTTTTACGCGGCATGCATTAACCTCGTAAAATTCAATATGTTAATTGATGTGACTTTTCGCGAAATAATTTAGTATAGTATCACTGATTAGTAGCTGAAAAATAAAAGAAGATACAGATAGCAGGATTGAGGCATGCAAAAAAAATCAGGTAATCAGTTGTTAGAATATGTGTAACCCATACTAATCTAATAATTCACTGTTTGTTAGATTCTGGAATTAACGCGGTTTTTTTATGCGAATTTTGGGATTTACGCGGTTTTCTTTTACGCGGCACGTATCCTCCGCGTAAAAAGCGACTCCAGTGTACAATCAATAATTAAAATTATGAATCAATGTAATATTTTTGACGTAGGACTACGTGCCAAATCATAGAACAGGTCATGTTTTTATGAAATAAAGTTAACGTTAATAACTATCTTTGCTGCAAACGCTTTTAAACGATTAGCATACTAATCGAAATTTTCTAAGATTTGTTTTATATGCTATATATTACAATTCAACAGTCTGTACGTGGATTAAATTGATGAAAATCGGAAGCATTCCCATTTTCCCATACATTTGTTCTGTCCACTTGTGTGCTTTCCCGAACAGAACTGCCAACAACGGGCTTTTTATTAAAGAGTAATTTATGAAATTTCAACGTATTCGCAAATAATATTCAAAACGGTAAACCGATAAAAAGAAATAAAAAGTGACAATCATATTGATCGTCCTTTAAACTTATGAACTTTTATACTTCGTTTTCATTATTTCTTTTGCAAGTAAACGAGGGTTCTTATTTTTGTCATGAACTGACCAGAAAACATGCGATTTTGATTTCATTGTGTGCTAAAATACGCCGAGAGCAATATAAAAGGGAAGTAAAATGCTTAAAAAACCATTACAAAAGATAAATCTTTTTTTTTTATTAATTCGTTTATTTTTACAGGCTCAGTTACTTTAAACGAAAGCCGAGCCGAATTCTTAAATATAATTTAAGACTATATATATAAACAATTTTTCTTACATCTATGGTTAGTAAGGTGGAAAACCGATTACTCGCGGTGTACTCGAGTTTAGAAGGGTGACATATTTTTAGGAGAAGGATGTGATATAAGGAAATTGTAACAATGTTGATGAACACTCAATTCTTAAATCTATTCGTATATCTATAGTTTATTTACATTTCAACTTATTCTACTATTCATAGCAAGGGGACGAATTACCCGCAAAGGAAGGAAAGGAGGGTATAAGGATGTAGGGACAATCACACACGAAGATCTATAGCTTTAAGGAAAACATATATATGGGACATGTAATCAAGGTCTAACCGAGCCAACACATCTCTCACCGGCACATTGGGCTGTCTTCCTCGGGCCCGAAGGGAGTTTTCTAAATTCGATCTGGCGGCCAAATACACCTCGCACGACCAAACAATGTGCTCGATGCCGTGATAACCTTGGCCACAAACGCAGAGATTGCTGCTGGCAAGACTGAAACGGAAGAGTAGTGCATCTAACGAACAATGATTGGACATGAGTCGGGAGAAGGTGCGAATAAAGTCCCGACTCAAGTCCAGACTTTTGAACCACGGTTTGAGGCTAACCTTAGGGATAATCGAGTGAAACCACCGGCCCAATTCATCTTCATTCCACTTGCGTTGCCAGTTAGCGATGGTATTTTTGCGGACTAAAGAATAAAATTCATTGAAGGCGATTTGACGCTGATAAATGTCGCCTTCAATTGCACCTACCTTTGCCAATGAGTCAGCCCTCTCATTACCCGGAATTGAGCAATGTGAAGGGACCCAGACAAAGGTAATGACATAACAGCGTCTGGATAAAGCACTCAAAATTTCTCGTATTCTCTCAAGGAAGTACGGCGAGTGCTTTTCCGGCCTCACTGAACGGATAGCTTCGACAGAGCTCAGACTATCCGTTACAATGTAATAGTGTTCAACAGGTCGTGAGGCGACGCTGTCCAGCGCCCAGTATATCGCTGCCAATTCAGCAATATATACCGAGCAAGGATTCTGAAGACTGTGTGAGGTGCTAAAAAATACGTTGAACACTCCAAATCCTGTGGACTCATTCATAGAGGACCCATCAGTATAGTACATATTATCACAATTGACACGCCCATACTTTGCATTGAAGATCGTAGGAACGAACCCCAATCTAAGATAATCTGGATTTTCATGGATTTTCTCCTTCATGAACAGATCGAAATGTACAGAGGAATTGATGTAGTCAGGAAAACAAACACGGTTGGGAATATACGAAGAAGGAACAACCTGCATAGAGGTGAATTCATGATATGAACTCATGAATCCAGAATGAAAATTTAGCTCGATCAATTGCTCAAAATTTCCGATCACCAAGATAAATCTGTTATCATTTCTTAAAAAGCACCATATTATAATTATAAAATCCGAAAACAAATAGAGAGGATTTCATCACGTCTATCACTGTAAAAGAAAATTTCAGTTTAACGTAAGTCGTTTCCTAAATTATGTACATGGCTGTTTAAATCTGGTAAAATATCCGCCACTTGAACTTCGTGAAACTTACCTACATGCTTCATCAGACAAGCATTCGATACTTCAACTTAGTGAAGTAATTCTTCCAATTGAAACAAAAAATTTAAACCTCCCGTAAATGTGGTTCAGTGATAACCAAACACAACTAGACACTTGAAACCCTGTGAAAATCAAAGAGGCATAGAGAGATGATTTTTATTTTTTACTTCATCAGGTATGAAATTGAAATAATGATAATATCACAATGCACTATGTTCCAGAAAACGCATTTGAGTGGAAATTTGCATCTAGAGATCGACAGTTATTATATAGACAAAAACTGTCTTCAACAAAGTTGTTACATATGATAGAGCGTCAGAAAATAGGGTACCAAAAATAGAAAATATAACTTTTATTTTATAGTTACAGATAAACTTAGTTCGACAAAGTTTTTTTCTATCTCTTGAAATAACCGATATAGCGCTTTTTTTCTAAGTTGCGATAGAGTTACCATGAAACAAAAACCGTTTTTATGCTCTAGCTTTTACATTTCAAATTCTACATGCAAACTGTCTTTAAAAGAGTCTTCTGAGCATACTAGGACGAACATTTTGCGCTACAGAATTTGTCAATATCTCATCTCTACACAAAGTTAATGATATTTCTTCCCCACAAATTTGTTTGTCGTTCTTTCTGAGACATACATATAAAAAAAAGTTTATTAGCGGCATTCGAATGAGTATATTTGACTATATATAATGTGAGATTTATGAAATTATGTTATTTTTTGTGAAAAACTATCAATAACTTTGATTAGGATTGTGGTATTAACAAGTGCATCGCAAAATGTTTGTCTTGATATGCTCTAAAAGTCGTATGAAGATAACTTTGATGTAGAATGTAAATATTAGGGGAAAGTAGGTAAAGACGGACACTGCGGGTAAGACACACTGTTGATTTCCAGCGAGCGAACTGTCAAGCTTGTAAACAAAACAAAAATTATCTTCGCGAGTGCACCATTCGATGTAATTTTTATTCCGTAGAAAATAGCGAAAAGTTCGTGATTTTTTGTTTTTTTCGTGTTCCTCCAACGGGTAAGTGTTTATTTAGTCCATCATTAACTATCCTGTGATAAATCAGAGGTTTTTCAACGCTTATAGGAAGGGCTACGGTCATTCGAAAAAAAAAGCTGCCAGTTCGGCAAGACGGACACATTAAGGTAAGGAAAGACGGACACTAGTATTTTCCTAGGGTATTTAACAAAACTTTTTGGTTTTACTATAAAGATGCCTACAAATTACAAGCGCAAGAGTAACCGGCAGTCATGGCCCGCTTAGCAGTTGGAACAAGCCATTAAGGCTGTAAAAAGTGGATCGCCGGTGAAGACAGCAGCAAGAAGTTACGCAATTCCAAGATCCACACTGATTCGCCACCTCACAAGTCCAACTGTATCAACTCGGCTAGGACCTCTTGATTCCGTATTCAATTCTCAACAAGAAGAGGAGCTGGTACAACATCTGTTGGATTTGGAAAAGAGGTTCTATGGAATAACGATGACTAATGTTCGAAAGCTTGCTTTTGATCTGGCCGAAAAAAATGGATTGCCACACCCGTTCAACAAGTCTACCAAGATGGCTGGAAAAGCTTGGCTAAAAACGCCAAGCAGAAAAGGCAGCTGACATAACGTCTGCTCAATACGCTGACACTTTGAAGAAGGCGAAAGCATCGAAAGACATTCAATCCATCAAAAAAGAAAAAAAAAACAAGAAATGCGGAAGCCATTTTTCTGATTCAGATTTCGGGACAGGTTGGACAATATGCTTACAATGCCTTTCATGGTTCCACGCTGAATGCTTTACTTCTGCTGCAACTATTTGTCAGAACTGCTCTTGATTCTTTTTTTCTTCTTGTTTTTTTATTCCCACTGAAAATTGAAATAATTTAAATACTCAAATGAACTTAAACCATCGATGAATTGTTTTTAATGCTTTATAAATAAACTTTCGTTTTGAAATATTTTTAAGTGTATCATTAAACTTTACAAATGAATTATCGTCTTCCTAGGAGGTCATTTAAAATATGCGTGGACAGGTTGTTGGCTATTTCAGATCCTTTTCCTTCCTTTGCGAGGACAATGGCCCGCAAAAATCCACAAATTTTTGCATGGAGTGTATTTATTTGACCTCTTCTGTCGTTCCCTTCCAAGGATGAAACTGTCCACGAACAACATGAGTAGCCTTTCGAATCGTAGCGTAATTCAAGAACACTCCCCAATGCTGAAAACACTAAAATACGTACCAAAACTACAACTTTTCCGTAAGATGTTCATCTTTCCCACCTTAGTGTCCGTCTTACCCATTCCAGATGTCCGTCTTTCCCGACCATGTGAAGAAATAGTATTTCGATGCATTTTTTTCAAAGACCCAGGATACATCAATGTTGGAATAAATTTACTAGTATCAACGATAATTATGATAGAAAAGGACCTGAAGTTTCAATTTGTACAACAACTGCGATCATGAAAGCTATATATGTGTAAAAATTGAGATTACACCTTAGGGTGTCCGTCTTTACCTACTTTCCCATAAAAGTAAAAATATCATATTGACGTGGGACTACGTCTAACCGGAATATATGGAGGGTAAAATGAAAACCTAAACACAGAACATGCAGGAAAAAATGAAAGATTTCGAATGCTTATAGCTCGAACATTTCGTACTGGATAGGAGAGATGTTTGCATCACTTGATAGGGAATATTTCTACGCATCTATCGCAACTAACAAAATGTTGTTTTTCATTAGATAAACAATTGAATAACTGTAAAATATTAGGCGTTATCTAAACGCCCTAACTGCATCGTTTTGATTGGCCCGATTTACGGTTTCCCTAACACAGCCATCAAAACCAAGCAGCCTTGGGGAAATCGGCATTGCAAATACATGAAAGTAGGGGGACTTTTGTTCTCATCGAAAAATGTTCCCTAACACAGACTTTAAAACCAAGCAGCGAAATCGGCATTGCAAACACACGAAAGAGCCTAGAGGCGAGTGAACTGAAAAGTTTAAACCCTCTTAAAGCCAAAAAGAAGAAGAATAACACACGAAAGTAGGGGGAGCTTTTGTTCCCACCGAAATGTGTTCCCTAAAAGAGATTTCTAAACCAAGGTGCCTGGAGAAATCGGTATTTCAAATTCATGCAAGTCGGGGGTATTTTTGTTCTGACTGGAATGTGTTTCCCTAACACACACTTGAAATCCATGGAGCGTGGGGAAATCGGCATTGCGAATTCATACAAATCGGGGGTATTTTTGTTCTGATTGAAATGTGTTTCCCTAACACAGACTTCAAAACCGAGGTTTCTGGGGAAATCGGCTCTGCAAATCAATGCAAACTGTGAGTACTTTTGTCCTCGCTTGACTTTGTGCAGAGTGGAATATGTCTGTCCTAACATGATCTTCTAAACTTAGGAACCTGGGAAAATCGTGCAGACACTAGAAGCGAATGAACTTCCCAGGTTCAAGCAAATTCGAGATTCGAGAAGTATGTACACTTTTGGGATGTAAACTTCAGAGGGAAATGTAAAATAAAATAATCGTTTGATAATTTTTTTTTGTCTTTATTGGAAAGATTTTCAGCCTTAGGCTGGTTCATCAAACGTTTGATAATTCTTCCGTACATATATTTTGTTCTAGTCATCATACCAAACGTAAAAGGTCCGTCATTAAATTTACTTGTAACGAAGAACAATCAATCACAATAAATGAATTGACTTTACACGGCATTTGTTCATTTTTTTCACTCACAGAGCAAATATATTGAACTCAATTGAATTTGGAAACTGTTTCATTCAATCAAGAATTTAATCAATACAAACGAATGATTGCTAAGCTAAGGTAGTTCCACGTCAACCTTGCGGTTATATCATAGATATAACCCACTAATTTTTTCTATTGAAAACATCACATTATGTACAGCCAAATATGCTCTTTTAAATGCCGCCAACAAACATTTTTTTATGTATGCCTTAGAAAGAGCGACAAACAAATGAAGGGAGCGTATTCTTGCGGAAGAAATATCATTAACTTTTTGAGATAATGACAAGTTCTGCATCGCAAAATGTTTGTCTTAGTAAGCTCTAAAAGTCTTCTGAGGACAGTTTGTATGTAGAATTTGAAATATCAAAGTCAGAGCAAAAAAATACAGTTTTTTCATGGTGACCAAAACGTAACATAGAAAAAAAAGCGCTATATCGGTTATTTCAAGAGATAGAAAAAAAACTTTATTCTACAAAGTTGCTTAAAATAACTGGGTCTACAACATTGTCGAACCATGTTCACTTCTATCTATAAAGATAAGAGAGTAAGATTTTTTATTTCATCAACAATTTGGTTACCCTATTTTTGACTACATAAAAATATATAAGAAACAACTTTCTCGAAGACAGGTTTTGTCTGGAGCAGGGTTTCTCAAAGTGGTCGATATCCTCTTGGGATCGATACTGATTTCCCAGGGGTCGACATAAACGAAAATAGATTTTGGTGGCCGACCAGGTCTAAAAGTCGACCCCTATTAATTAACACAAGTTCTTATTTGAAACTTTCAAAATACTGTATAGGTTGTGTTTTACGTGAACCAATTATTGTTGTAATTTGCATTATTAATTGCATTTGATATTTACTTAATTTTATGCCTTTTTATTGATGACAAGATTTCTCACTTAAAGAACCGCAATGTTTTTGAATGGCTAAGTATTTTGAATGAATGAGATAAAGATATTTTTTTAAAGAACTTCGGCTATAGGGGTGTCGATGGTTTCACTTCATTCCGGAAAAGGGGTCTCTTGCTCAAAATAGTTTGAGAATCCCTGGTATAAAGAATAACTGTCGAGTTCTAGATGCCAATTTCCACTTAAATCCCCTCCCTCAATATTGTGCAATGGTGTTCTATCTTAGAAAGATATGGGTAAAATTTAAATCATTTAAGAATATAGTAACTCATTTTATGAGTTTTATTTTTAGAATCTTTTGAATTATAATAAGAAAAGTAAAGGCAGACTTTGAAAAGACACATACACAATGTACGAAATTCCACGAATTTGTTTCATATATGTATCGATTGAAATTGTTGAAAACCGTTAGAAAATCTTGAGGAATATCGACCTTTGTTTGTTACTGTCAGAATCAATCAATCAACAGCTGGTCCTGAATTGATAGAAAACTGGTTCGGAATCAACTTCTCCACCAAAACAATCACAATTGCCCTCGAGGACTACAAATATGGAGCGCAATAAAAGTATTTCGGTGTCTGTGGGTTAACGACCCAGAGTGCAGTGGTCTAATTTAGCGTGCATATTAACATAACAGCTCGCAATCCCGCGATCCGATCAACTCTTGTACAGCTGTCTTCCTGTACCACGGTGTGTAAGTGGAGCAACAAAAGGCGACAAGTAAAAAATCCAACAGACCCCAATATAAGTGACTTAGCTTGAAAGTTTTATTTCGCGTCGCTCTTGAAACAATTCGATCAGGTTCAAGGCTGCATCGGTCGGTGGTGACGTTTGTGCCGCAGTTGAGCGCATAACCTAGAGCAGCCTGGCCTGAGTCAGTCGGCGAGATTTGAGCCAAACGCGAATGGTACAGAAAACAAACTTCAACAACCGGTTCAATTTTGCTGCAACTTGAATTAACCGGTGGAAGCGTTTGGGCTGAACGAAAATCCTTTCGTGTTCAGCACTGTATAATTTTCCTGCCGTAAATGGGCTTTGCCAACTTTTAACCTGTGTTCAATGTGTGCATGTATCTCGCCTTGCTGAGCAATCAATGTGATATCTATCGGATAGAAAAGCTGATTTCAAGGTCGACACCGTTTAATAGCTCCCCCGATGCCACATTATAGAATCAGCTGACAAGTTAATTCACGGTTGGTATCTCTGATTGGTTTGTGTGCGTGTTGGGAATGCATGCTTATTTCATTCACTCGACAATGAACAAGTGACAATGATTGAATGGGAGTTTCCTGCCGCAAAAGGGTTATTGTTGGCACATGTATCCTAGAAGGAACAATATCCTCTTATAGTAAACAGTTTTGCTGACCGCCTGTTTTCGCAATAACAGTTTACACCGTTAGACGACATAATACATGATGACCTACTCTGGACAAATTTGGTGAACGATTACGTAGAGTGGGTCCTGCTGTACCTGCCGTTTGCGTAATTTGTGATCGACAAGGTTATGGTGATTATGAATTTGGACGTACAATTGAACTCATGCTTTGCAACAAATCGAAGGTTTTCGCTGCATTGACCCGATTGGGTTAACACACATAGGTCATGGAGCCGTTGGGTGTAAGACTTTGTCATCCCGCGCGGCATGCCGCGGGGCGTTACTCATTTATACTTTTACTTTGCAACATCACGATAGACTTAATTGACGTGATTATTCTAACATTTCCTAGCCGCAACTGCAGACAAACAATCACGACTGTAAATGTACAGCGCATTGCTAGACAGCACCGGTCACAGAAGCCGCTGCACCTGTCGGAAACAGCCTTGAACATTCACTTTTTTTTTATCTTGAATTCAATTAAAGCTGTTCTGTTATCTTTCACCTTCTCATTCTCAGCATTTTCGCAGTGTCACGACGCGAAGCAGCTCAACACTACTTGCTTGCATTGTTACGCTTTACCCGGTCAGGAACCCTCCAATCGGATATATTCTCCACTGTATAAGGTGGGCCAACCGCTGACTGTTTACAAACAGGGAAATCAGGAGTACCATTAACGTAACTAACTGTGTGCGCAGCAATGAGATGCGGATCGGATGGTGTTAATCTGAGGTTCACCATCCATTGTCGTTCGACCTGGCGGCACGGATAACCCCCCGATAAATCTAGAAGTGTGCGGGTTGTCTGGATGCTAGACTAGATCCCCCAAAACGAGGACATCCACGGATGGCTTGCAATATATTCGTCGGCCGGGGCTGCAGGTGCCGACGGATAATTCCGCGTTAGTCATGGCGAGAAAAAAAACCGAGGCAAGGTTGAGGCAAAACCGAACGATTTACGCGGTGTGTGCGATAGTGCACGAGTAAATATGGACACATCTATACAGTTGAGTTCCAATGGATGTATGGGAAAAAAGTGACCCTCGAATTTTCAAAGCGAACTTGATTAAAAAAAAGTTGCTTCCCACGAAAAACTACTCTATGCAAAATATCAGCTCAATCGGACTCCATTTACTAGTGTCGCACAGCGTTCAAAGTTTGAGTGTTTTGAACACCGAAAAATCACCCAAGGGGGGATGAAAGAAAATCGAGATTTTCGAAAACAAATTTTTGATGCCAAATGTCTTCAAATTGCATGAAACGCCGAGATCTACTGTCATCTCGAAAAAAAATTTCTACGTCTTTCATTTCTATACCGGGGTGTAAAATCAATGTTTCGAAAACGAAAGCGTTACGCCGGAGACCGAGATTTTGAGCGTTAATAGCTTCTAAACAACCGAACGAAATGGGATGATAAACACTTCATTCGAAAGATAAAATGTCTACGTGTTATATACTTGTTACTTTTTCATCCAAAAACTTGTTTCAATAGCCTTAAAATTGCTTTCAAAACAGGCTATTGATATCACCAATCCTTATATAAGCGAGCGCCGCTCGGAAATCCACTCAGTTATAATTGAGCAGCGATTGGAGCATGTTGTCGCTGTTGTGGTGAAGCTAAATTCGTTCATCATGAAAGTGCTAATAAACGGTGTCACCAAGAGCCTGGAGAGTGATGCCACTGAAAAGGCGACAAAGAGAATATCAGCTTCGAAAAACCATTCCGCTTGAGTTATCGGAGCAACCGCCACACACATACACATACACGCGCGAAACTCGTTTCGTTTGGTTGTTGTATAGCATCGAGAAGAATCTGAAAAGATGTTATCTTTGCTGAAAAATAATCTGCCAGTTCCCCTTAGAATTGAAAATTACATTCAAGCGAAAGAGTTTATTTTGATGTTTTCTATTCATATGATACTGCGATTAATTGCATTTCGTTTTGTGATTTTTCAATCAAGTGCGATTAACAGGAAAGCTTCTGAAAATTATTTTTCCCCATCAGTAGAATATTTTCGTATCCAATATTGAATGCATAAAGCCTTGTGCCTCCAACGTAACGCTCTCGTTTTCGAAGTCCCCCAAATATTTATTTATTCATACATTCGGAATGGATTCAGATTCAACTTCAAACAAATGATCACTAAATCAACGATAGTCCTACGTTAACCTTGCGGTTATACCACAGATATAACCCACTTCCTGTTTTTTTTGTCAAAAATCGACACTCTTTGAGTGGTTTTTTCGGAATACGATGCAAAACGTATGGTTTATGGTGCCAATGAAAATCGTCATATCGATTTTTCATACTGGACTTCCTCCGGAATGTTGATTTGCACGATAAAATACCCTCTGAAAAATATTAGCTCATACGGACTTCATTTACTATTGCCGCAGATCTCAAAATTTTAGTTTTTTGAAAATCGAAAAATCACCAAAGGGGGAAGTAAAAGAAAACGGGGTTTTCGAAAAAAATTTTTTTTTTGATGCCAAATATCTTAAAATTGCATGAAACGTCGAGATTTACTGTTACTTCGAAAAAAATTTTTTTTGTCAAAAATTGACTTTTCAGCACTTTTGTCGCTTTTGTCTGAAAAGTCGATTTTTGACGATTTTTTTATGAGATAACGGTAAATCTCGACGTTTCATGTGATTTTAAGACATTTGGCATCCATTTTTTTTCCATTTGATTTTCGATTTTCAATAATCTAAAATTTTGAAATCTGCGACAATAGTAATTGAAGTCCGATTGAGCTGATATTTTGCAGAGGGTATTTCATTGTGCAAATCAACATTTCATAGGGAGTCCCGTCCCCACCAAACGAGAAGTGGTGTGGTTTCAGGTAAGGTAAGGTATTGTATTATAGAGACTTTAAACTTTTTCAGTTCATTCATCTCTAGCCTTGAGAAAGGCCCTTGGAAAACTTTACTCTACTCCAGCACTACACCCCCACCCTCTTGCCTTGAGAAAGGCACTCGACCCCCGCCGTCCAGCTCGTCCAGCAACGATGTTGTCCAGTCGGTGTCCACGCAACGAATGGGTGGCTTCAAATTGCGGATGGCTTATTTAAACCAAATATGTTGAAAACGGGTCTAGAGGCGAATGAACTGCAAAGTTTAAAGCCTCTTAAAAACAAAGAAGAAGAAGAAAACGGGCAGAAACGAATGTATCAGTTGCTCGTTATTGACAGCTTTGTTCGGGAATGCACACAAATCGGCAGAACAAATGTATGGGAAAATGAGAATACTTCCAGTTTTCATTAATTTAAACTATTTAGGCATTAATGGATTGTACTGTATAGTATGTCAAACGAGTCTTAGAGAATTTCCGATTCCATTGGTATGCAAAGTATCAGAATTTGTTCGCTGTTAAAGTAGTTAATCACGTTAACTTTATTTCACAAAAACGTGACCTGTTTTCTGATTTGGCACCCTTCCTGAAAGACGTAGTTCTACGTCAAAAAACAAAAAAATACATGTCTAATATTTTGCGATAAAGGACAAAATTACCACTTTTCTCGAACATTTGAGAACCACTATATCGGTTTGGCATGCAATGACTGTTTATATCTAAAAATTTCGTGTCGCGATGTTCGTGGACAAACTCCTCAGAGCGGCTCGACCGATTTTAATGATAACTTCATTAAGATCGGTCGAGCAAAAAATTGTCAGGCATGAAAATAGGTTGTACACTTTATATGATGCCACTAGGATGACGATTACCATATATTTAATACCGATTAGCGATATGACAAGATTTTGAACGCCCATCTCCAATTTTCTAATTTTTTAGTGTTTTTGTATAAACGATATTCCAAATAATTTAACCGTCGTTTGTTTTTCAAATTGAACGAATATATTCACGTTGTTGAATGAAAGATGGCCATACGTCCGCTTCATCAAACTTTTATCTGCTCATGCGCAAGTAACCTTAATTCGCCTAAAGCCAGGCAGCGAGCTGGCCTTATTAAATGGGCACAACGAACGATCTAAATTCTTCAAATCAATAGGAAACAATAATCTGGCTTCTTCGTCAACACACACCGTTTATTCGACGCCCTCTATCTTCCTTTTCAGTAGCACTGAGGTTCCTCACGTTCACCTTCTCAACGTAGTATCAATACACCATTTGTATTAGTACCGTTCTGAATCATATTTCGGACACTACGTTCTAATATCTTGAAATTCTTAATGCACTAATGATACAATTATAAAATTAATATCACAATTGCTTCTTTAGAGTAATCCCTTGGTTTCACTATAATTTCATATGAGAACTACATTTGAATTATAACATAATCGGCGAAAATATGATAACACTGCTCATTATCGTTTGTGTTTGACGTTTGCTTAGCGTGAGCACATAGAATTTACCCGTTCATCAATATTAAAATTTCTCCCGTGTTTCATCAGTTCTCATCATCGTTAACAGTTTACTGTGATTGCTTGGTAAGTGTTCCACAGTTCACTATAAAATATAATCAAGTGTGATGTAATTTTAGTTCAATAAATTATAACATAAAGTGTCCGAAATTTGAATTCAATCTGTCCGAAATTTGATTTTTTTTTTATAAATGGTGTCCGAAGTTTGATTCTTATTCGCTTCATTTGAAACGCATTTTATTCGATGATTTTTTTATGTTTTCAATCGAATAGGTACCAAAGTGGAAAGCTTAAAAGCATATTGAACTAATTTATAAAAAATATCAACCAAATAAAAACCTGTGCATAAAGGTTAGATCTGTTTTCTGCATCATATGCCTTAAGCGTCCGAAATATGATTCAGAACGGTACTTAGGAGAGATTCCTATGCAACACGTTTTGAATGTTTTCCGAGTGACAAGCCTTCAAATATTTTTGACCACAGTGCAGGTCAGAAGAAATTTATTCGAAAAAAATAAAGGGTGTGTCACATCAAATTGCATCACGGAAATAACGCTGTAGAAATTCGCCCAGTAGACCGATCCTTTTGAAAATTTTAGACAGTAAAATAAAAACTATTAAACAACTTTTGGCATTTTCTTTTTATTCATACTTCGAGCCCAAGCCCGTATTTCGCACCTTCCTCTTTACCCCGTCCATAAGGTTCTGTACAACGTCAGGTTATAGTTTTTTTTTTAACAGAAATCCATTTTCTCTTGAAGTCCGATTTGACAACTTCTGGGTTCTTCCGGAGGGCCTGCTTCATAATCGCCCAATGTTTCTCTATTGGGCGAAACTCCGGCGCGTTGGGCGGGTTTATTTCCTTTGGCACGAAGGTGACCCCGTTGGCTTCGTACCACTCCAACACGTCCTTTGAATAGTGGCACGAAGCAAGAATTGGCCAGAAGATGGTCGGGCCCTCGTGCTGCTTCAATAGTGGTAGTAAGCGCTTCTGTAGGCACTCCTTAAGGTAAACCTGCCCGTTTACCGTGCCGGTCATCACGAAGGGGGCGCTCCGCTTTCCGCAAGAGCAGATCGCTTGCCACACCATGTACTTTTTGGCATACTTGGATAGTTTCTGCTTGCGAATCTCCTCCGGAACGCTGAATTTGTCCTCTGCGGAGAAGAACAACAGGCCCGGCAGCTGACGAAAGTCCGCTTTGACGTAGGTTTCGTCGTCCATTACCAGGCAATGCGACTTCGTCAGCATTTCGGTGTACAGCTTCCGGGCTCGCGTCTTCCCCACCATGTTTTGCCTTTCGTCGCGGTTAGGAGCCTTCTGAACCTTGTATGTACGCAGGCCCTCCCGCTGCTTGGTCCGCTGGACGAATGAACTTGACAAATTCAGCTTATTGGCGACATCCCGGACCGAACTTCGCGGATCACGTCTAAACTGCTTGTGATCTTTTTCACTGACGGAGCATCCATTTTTGCCGTTCTTCACCTTCCGGTCGATGGTTCTCGAAGTATCGTTTTAGTACTCTGCTGACCGTGGATTGGACGATTCCCAGCATCTTACCGATGTCCCGATGTGACAACTCCGGATTCTCGAAATGAGTGCACAGGATTAATTCACGACGCTCTTTTTCGTTCGACGACATTTTTACAAATTTACGAAAAATTGACAGTGATGCATGGCCAACGTGATCTATACACTCTTATCTGATTATAAGCGAAAGCTGAAGATATAATTCCTAAAAATTAAATTTGTACAGCGTTTTTTCCGTGATGCAATTTGATTTGACACACCCTTTATTGCATAAATACCGTTCTGAATCATATTTCGGACAGTATCATTTTTCGGACAAATTGTTCTAATATCTTGAATTGCTTAATGCACAGATGATATAACTATCAAATTAATATCACAATTGCTTCTTTAGAGTAATCCCTTGGTTTCACTATCATTTCATATGAGAACTACCTTTGAATTATAATATAATCGGCAAAAATATGATAACACTCATTATCGTTTGTGTTTGACGTTTGCTTAGCGTGAGCAGGTAGAATTTACCCGTTCATAAATATTAAATTTTTTCCCGTATTTCATCAGTTCTCATTATCGTTAACAGTAAACTGTGATTGCTTGGTAAGTGTTTCGCAGTTGACTATAAAATATAATCAAGTGTAATGTAGTTTTCGTCCAAAAAATTACAAAAAAAAAGTGTCCGAAGTTTGATTTTTATTCGCTTCATTTGAAAAGCATTTTATTCGATGATTTTTTTATGTTTTCAATCAAATAGGTACCAAAGTAGAAAGCTTTAAAGCATATTGAACTAATTTATTAAAAATATCAACCAAACCTGTGCATAAAGTTTAAATCTGTTTTCTGCATCATATGCCTTAAGCGTCCGAAATATGATTCAGAACGGTATAATCAAATGTAATTTTCGTCCAAAAAATAAAAAAATAAAGTGTCCGAAATTTGAATTCAATCTGTCCGAAATTTGATTCAGTGTCCGATGTTTGATTCTTATTCGCTTCATTTGAAAAGCATTTTATTCGATGATTTTTTTATGTCCTCAATCGAATAGGTACCAAAGTGGAAAGCTTAAAAGCGTATTGAACTAATTTATTGAAAATATCAACCAAATAATACCTGTGCATAAAGCTTACATCTGTTTGCTGCATCATATGCCTTAAGCGTCCGAAATATAATTCAGAACGGTAATAAAAACAACGAGATCCCGTCATAGGTACTTCATTCATTATTAACATCATTCATTATTCATTATTTATGAACATGTGGTTAGAAAAAACGAAACAAACAAGAGAGTGTGTCCGATAGATTTAATGTGAATTGTACGACGATTCGACGAGGTCTGGACAACGTCAATCTATGTTGTCGTAAGCTGCGCCAACAACTCATCTCAGTCGAGTTGTGCAAATGTGGCAATGGATTCGGATTTTTGGGTGGAATAAACACGCTTTTAGCACAGATGTTAAAATGAAAATTAGTTCTACCGTTTCAAATATGTACTCTATGTAACAGAGTAACACATTCTCTGCAAGAAGAAATGAATCTCGAACCATTTACAGAGGCAAACCAGCCCAGGAGGCTCAAAATCTCTTCAATAAAGAATTAAAAAATAATCTTGAACGAAAATTGTGTCTGATATAATTAACGAATATATTATGGATAAAGTTTTGACGGAAATGCAAGAAAATTTATAGAAACGTAGTAAAGTTAGGGACACGACAATGGCTGCTTCTAAATATTCAAATAACAATAATTTTCATTCGATTGCATTATTACATTAATTTAAAATTGCTTTCGGGTGTCAATCTATCCAGCGGGGAAAAGTTTCTCGCTTGGAACCATATTATGCTTTTTGGAAAGCTTATGGAACCTACCATAGCGTACCTTTGGGAATTTTCGTTATACCTCAATAGCTTCGGAATTATATAACCTTTGAAGTGCGCGTTAGAGCAAACTTTGATGATCCATAACTTCCTAAAAACTTGACATTCTGAAAATTCTTCATATGCGTTTTATGACAACGGATTCGGGTTCCTTGTCGAATTATAATCTGATTTCATGCATATATGTGTATGCTTGAAAACAGTATTCTTGACTAAAATATGTTGTACCTTTGAAATATTTTAACGAGGAATTTAAATTAATCTACCTTGTTATTTATTCAATCGATACACTCACAAGATGTTAGATTAGATCAATTCTAATGATTTTTGTCTTGTTCTGTGCAATATGTCCGTATTTGTCAAAAAACAAATTATAGACACCGTTGGATATTACAATTTATTCCTACAGACCAACTAATTTTTATGTGGTATATTGAAGGTTACAAAAAATCGATTTTTTTTTTCGATGCCAAATTACTTAAAAATGCATAAAACGTCGAGATCTGGTGTCATCTCGAAAAAAAATGTTTGGCCGAAAATCGACCTTCAGGGTCAAGTCAAGTGAAGGTATGGGAAAAAATCAATCATCGAATTTAGAGAATCGACCATACACATTTTGTTTATTGGTCCAAAAATTGACCTTTGAAAAATTTCAGCTCAATCGGACATGATTTAGGGGTGCTCAAAGCACTCGAAGTTTTGATTTTTTTGTCACTCAGTCCCAAAAGGTCGATTTTCGGCCAAATTTTTTTTTCGAGATAACACCAGATCTCGACGTTTCATGCAATTTTATGACATTTGGCATCAAAATATTTTTTTTGAAAACCTCGATTTCATGTATTTTATGTACTTGGAAGATTTTCGAGGGTCAAAAAATCAAAATTTCAAGGCGGAAAAAAGCGTTCATTTCCACACAGTTGAAACGTTTTTTCGTGTTTACAGTCCACTGCCTTGGCGCAGAGGAACGCGCCAACACGATCGAAGAAATAGCTCGTTTCAGAGCAACGTATATTTCGTTTTCAGGTATGCCGTGTTTCATTACGCAAGTTATAAACAAATGAGGGGCTTAGAATGAAAAGAGGTGTAAGTGATTTGATCGATTTCTCTTCATCAACTCTCTCTTTAGTTAATAACTCAACTGCAAAAACGTTCCAATTTGAGTTTGCTATAGAATCCGATAGATGAGGTTCTGACTTATCTTCCACATTGTCAACAGCTGGGAATGTGTTTACAGCTAAACCAAAAGAGAGAGTCGATACAGAGAAATCGATGATGTCACTTACACCCCTCAAATATAGAAGCATATGCTCTACTGCTGACTTGTGTATTCGAAACGAGACAACATGATACCAATCATCGTACAAACCACTTGATAATAAATGTAACCTCTAATAGGAAAACGCTCATTATTGATAAAACACAACATGGTTATTATATGGTTGACACGCCCCATATATTGACCAATTTATCCCGTGTGTGAGTTTAGTTGGACAATTTCTTCTGACCTTTAAAGACGAAAAATAAAAGAAATAGGTCGAACAAATGATTTTCTGGTTATCTTTCCTTGAAGGGGTAAAAGTTAAGCTTCATTGTGGCAAATAGAATTCTAGCGCAAAACTTTATATTAAAAAGTTATAACAAAATTTATTCAAAATTGAACAACTATCCCCGCCCTATGCTCCAAAGGATCGATCCAAAAAATCGGAAATCGGAGAGAAAAAGATTGATTTTCTAAATATCAATCCCAGAGCGCCCAATCCTAGTATCTACCTACAAAAATGATGAAAAATAACAAGAATAAAGTTTATGTTCCTAAATAGCGGAACGAAATTTTCGGACCACACAGAATATACAAGTTATCCACGAGGCGGATCGAAGGAAGTTTAAAAAAATTAAAATTCGAGGGATTGTATCGTAGGACTAGGACTAAGCAATCTTTTTTTTTTTTTTTGAAATTTGTTGGATTATCATTTCGGATATTATTTGCGTATACGTCGAAATTTTATAAATAACTTTTAAGTAAAAAGTTCCGGAGACCCTGAAAAGGTTTAATGGCTTGCGTGGTTTAGTAGAATCATTTCGAGAAGCAACGATTCTTTCTTGCCTTTGCGAGAACAATACACTAATTGGTTATATGTCGCAATTTATTCCTTTATATCAATGCACACATTGCACTGGTTATTTAACGAGAGGCATCTTCCGTGCATCGCCATTCAACAAGCATCAAACACGCGTCTAACAGATGCACACAGTTGCTGCGATAAAAATGAAACATCGCGAGAATGACCGTTTATGAAAAATCGTTTCTCGACTCTCGATCAAAACCGTCAACAAAGCTAGGAGCTTGTTCTATCAGAACAGAGCCGATGCGTACGAGAGCAAATACGAATGGCAACTAAAAGTATCGAAGGTGTGCTATTTACATGTACCTACAGGAAATGAACAAGCTCTAGGTATTCTCTTTTTGCTATCCCCCTTCGTTGTTTCTATTGTGACTGCTGCATAAGTTGCCCGTTATCGATGAATTTTCGTTGGATTTACAACCAGATGGTGCAGCGAGTAAAATGAGGATGTTTTGTTTTTTTTTTTAATATGAAATTCGTTTAAATTTATTAGAAAAATCCGAATTTTCCTTCAAATTTCCCGAACTCAAGTATTCTTTCCACGCTGAAAAGGTTAGAAAATCATCATTTTACAAAGTGCTATGTATATTACGAGGAATGGCTTGTTATAAGTATTGTAACTTTAATTTTTTTCAACTAAGTAAACGATGAATAGGGTGTTTTGCGCTAAAAATACTGCAAATCCTTCTCGTATCGGCCCCTACATAATCAATGATATCAGCCAATTTGATATGTTATCGATTTCATCGCAATTATCCATTGTATCAATAACCGGTATGCATTCTCAAACTTGAAATTTTCGAAGATTCTCTATGAATTTGGTCAAATCGCGTGTTGAAACAAAACTCCAACTTTCTTACCATACACTGATGACATTCATTGGCTGAAATAAATTTAAATTGAAATAAAATGAATAATCACAGCCGAATATTGCTTTTCAGTGCGTAAAATAAACAAAGACCCTCACTTTTGTGGTTCTGAGCTCTAATGTAGATGTCGCATGAGCTGATTCAGCTTTGCGTAAATTCGTCATCGTCAAATTCGTCAGCTCTGTTCGGGAAGGCACACACAAATGGACAGAATAAATGTATGGGAAAACTGGAATGCTTTCAATTTTCACCAACTTAAACCATGTACAGACAATGGGATTGTAACGTATAGCATATCAAATTAATCTTAGAAAATTTCCGATTCGATTGGTATGCAACTCGTTAAAATCCGTTCGCAGCAAAAATAGTTATTAAGGTTAACTTTATGTCATAAAAACGTGACCTGTTTTCTGATTTGGCACGCTAATGTAAGACGTAGTCCTACGTCGAAAAAAAACACATTCGAAGAATTGTAATGTTGAGATGATCGTGGCCTTGGTTCATATGATGCGCTGTTATCTTTCTTCAATGTTGATTGTCCGATGCACTGGCTGCTTTTATTTATGAGCAATTCCAAATGAAATCGACAAATGACAAAACATGAGTATTTTTGACTCGAATGAAAGTGTGTATTCCGTTTGGGTTGGAGGAAATACGAGTTTTCCACAGCAATTGGGAATTTTTTGACTCAAGCGTAACTTTTGAAAAGGGCGTATCGATTTTAGTAAGAGAAATCTTTGATAATTTAAATCTCAAAAACTATGAGTCGTACCGAAATAGTGTCTTAGAAAGAGTTATAGAGTATTGATGATTGAATATGAAAAAAATGTACAATGAAAAAAAATTAGTACTCTTTTTTTTATTTACAAAATAAAAATTCAATTTGCAATGTCCAAAATACATATTTTTAAATATTTTTTTTTAATTTTTTCATACAAAATAGAAGTCATGCAGAAAATTTAAAAAATGGGCCCAAGATGGTAAAACAATTTTTGACAAACTTTGTGGAACATCGAATTTATAGGAATTTTCGAAACATCGAATTTTTGTATGGTCTCAATCATTTTTAGCCACAAATTATGAATCCTGATGCGATTTAAAACAAAAAAGGTTATTATCAATGCAACCATTCTCGAGATATTTAAAAACATATTTTTAATTTATAATCTTTTTCATAGGTAATAATCTCTTTTAATATGTTTGTCGTGTTATACCGTCATGTTCATGAAATTTTATGAATTATCTTATAATTTACAACAATTTTTTCGATTGATTGAAGTTTGTATTAAGATAAAAAAGATTTTTTAGTTTCGCTACGTTTTGTATTTACCCACATGTCTTTGAATGTTTCGTAACGTAACTCCTAAACATATGTCTTTACCATAACGATGTATTTGGGA
This sequence comes from Toxorhynchites rutilus septentrionalis, assembly GCF_029784135.1. Classification (NCBI taxonomy): domain Eukaryota; kingdom Metazoa; phylum Arthropoda; class Insecta; order Diptera; family Culicidae; genus Toxorhynchites; species Toxorhynchites rutilus. Next base: position 303,480,664 of record NC_073745.1, on the reverse strand, counting down.
AAGTTGTTGGAAATTATGAGCGAATTCATAAAATCTCATGAACATGATGGTATAACACGACAAACATATTTAAAGGGCCTTTTTACTATTAAAAAGACAATAAATTACAAATATTTTTTTAAATATCTCGAGAATGGCTACATTTAGAAGGAGATTGATAATAACTTTTTTTGTTTTTGATCACATCAGGATTCATAATTTATGGCTAAAAATGATTGCTAACATACAAAAATTCGAAGTTTCGAAAATTCCTAAAAATTCGATGTACCACAAATTTCGTCAAAAATAGTTTTACCATCCTGGGCCCATTTTTTTAATTTTCTACATGACTTCTATTTTATATGAAAAAATTGAAAAAAATATAAAAAATACATATTTTTTTGACATCGCAAATTAAAATTTTATTTTGTAAATAAAAAAAGAGTACTAATTTTTCTTCTCAGTGTATGTTTTTTTCAAATTGAGCCAACAATACTCTATAACTCTTTGTAACACACTATTTCGGTACGACTCATATTTTTTGAGATATAAATGATCAAAGATTTCTCTTACTCAAATGGATACGCCCTTTTCAAAAGTTACGCTTGAGTCAAAAAATGAACCATGATGATGTATTTGGAAAAGTTGTTGGAAATTATAAACAAATTCATAAAATTTCATGAACATTACGGTATAACACGACAAACATATTAAAAGGGATTATTTACTATAAAAAAGACAAAAAATTAGAAATATTTCGAAATATTTCGAAATGTAGCCATTCATTTAGAAGGAGATTGACAATAACCTTTTTTGTTTTAAATAACATCAGAATTTCTTATTTGTGATTAAAATGACTGGTAACATTGTGCTCCCGTGGCCGAGTGGTTAGCGTCATAACTAACATGCCGGGTGTTCGGGTTCGATTCCCGTTCTGGTCGGGGGAATTTTTCGTCAAAGAAATTTCCTCCGACTTGCACTGTGATCACGCGTATTCTAGAGCTTGCCATTCAGAATGCATTCAAGGCGTGTTATTTGGCATAGAAATCTCAACTAAGTACTAATAAAAATGACGCAAGTAATACTACGTTGAAACGGCGAAGTTCCTCTAGGAACGTTAGTGCCATTGAAGAACAAGAAGAAGAAGAAGGTAACATACAAAAACACGAAGTTTCGAAAATTCCCAAAAATTCAAAAAAAAAATCAAAAATAGTTTAAAAAATAGTTAAAAAATATGTGTTTTGGATATTGCAAATTGAATTTTTATTTTGTAAATAAAAAACGAGTACTAATTTTTTTTCTCAGTGTACATTTTTTTCATATTCAACCATCAATACTCTATAACTCTTTCTAAGACACTATTTCGGTACGACTCATAGTTTTTGAGATATAAATTATCAAAGATTTCTCTTACTAAAATCGATACGCCCTTTTCAAAAGTTACGCTTGAGTCAAAAAATTCCCAATTGCTGTGAAAAACTCATATTTCCTCCAACCCAAACGGAATACACACTTTCATTGGAATCAAAAATACAAGTTTTTAAAATCTGCATTTTTAGGACAATTTCATTTGGAATTGCTGTTATATAAACATTCTCTCTGAAGGCACGAAAAACTGTTCTCTGCGATGATGAATGAGCGCTGGCTGGATATTAGGCTGAATAAAGATTCCATTCAATGTCGGGTGTATTGTAAACATCTGATTGTTATTGGATGGCGTTGTTTTACTGATCCGTAAGTATTCCTTGGTGCGTTGTGTGAATTATGCAAGATGTTGATGTTTGGAAATATGAACGGTTGATCAGCGGTTTCGGACATTCGTCGATACAGAGTTTTATTCATGTTTTCAGGATCGGAAGAATGAATGGGCTCGTACAGTCATCCTTTGGGAAAAGGGATGATGATAACTTACATTCTGTCAAATAAATAACAGGAATTTAGAATTTTAAACCTTCCAATTTTTTTTGTTTTTTTTTTTGAGTTGGGTACTATCTTAATGTCAATTTCGAGCGCGATCTGTCGTTTAATTTGTTTACAGCGTCATGAGGAACAATTCAACTTTTATTGTTCGGTGTTTTTTAAATGGATTGGATTTTTGTTGTCTATTCGGAAACTATTCCGGAGGTGGCCCTTCGGTAAGGGTTAAAAAAGAGTATTTCCTTGGCGTTATTAGGCGTTTTAGGGCAAACAACCAGACTTGTGTTAGAATAACACTTAGATTTTGCACCACGATCATTGTGAACGAAATGTTGATAAAAAATGGCACGAATGTGATTGAACAAGCACCGTACTTTCCAGATATGGCCCCGTGTATTTTTTTTCCTATTAACGATTCATTCGTGGAACCCGTTTTGACAGCTTACCTAACCTTACCTATCAGACGAGAGCCGGGGTGGTTCGTGCTGTATTAAGGAGGGACTCCTTTCTCGAAGGTCGAAAAATAATGAATTTTCGTTTTTTTTTCTGGTGTTAGGAATAAAGTGAAGTGAGAGCTTGAGCTTGAGCTTGGGTAGACTGTACAATTCGTAGTTGCTCTCTGTGATTGACCTGAACCAACCAAATTGCAAAAGAACACACAGAATGACGCTTGGGAATAGCAAATCATTCTCTTTGTGCAATTTTCGGTGATTCAAGCTTTAAATGGTCAATAACGACGCTGGCCACGTCCTTACAGTCACCAGGGGAAGGGAAGGAATGTTAGTATGATATCCGCCGCCCGAAGGCCAGAAGGGTCGCCTCTATAGCGTGGTTCCCTAGCGTTTATCATGGAAGGGATATTTGTTAGTGGGATAGGTTAACAATCAGGATTCACTGCGGTAAGTGATGTGATTCTGTAAACGCGGCCCACCTTTTAAAACCTGTTAAAAATGTAAAAATATTATAGAAATAATTGAACTGGCTATATATTGTATTACGTACGTACTGTTCAAAACTCTTAAAATCTGTCGTACTGTATTGCATTCAATCGCGACGACGAAGAGTTAACTGTGGGAAACTTGAAAAAGTAACCGAGGATAATCATCTAAACCTAATTGGACCAATGATATATTATATATATTAATCATCGAGCGTACTCTTTATCGAACTCCAATCGTGATGGTAAAGAGATATACTTTAGAAGCCTGAGAAGGCACCAAGAGAACTCCTATAAAACCAATAAGACCGAAAATATATATTGTTATTCATTGTCCGTATTGTATATCAAACTCCAATTGCGCAATTTTATCTTAGAGAAACCTTAGAAGGTAACCGAAAGAACTCCTATAAAACTAATGTGAGCGGAAATTCAAATCGTTATTCGTCGTGCGTATTCTTTATTGAACTCCAATTACGACGACGGAGAGTTATTTTTAGAAAAACTGAGATGGTATCCGAAAGATTTACTCTAAAACAGTTCGGACCGGTGATATATTCCGTAATTCATCGGACGTACTTTTTATCGAACTCTATTCACGACGGCGCAATTGAATTCAAGAAATAAAGATATAAACTAGAACTAAATAATTAAATACATAATGAATTAAAGTAGTAAAAAATTGAAGAACAATTGAAGCACACGAACAACAAAACAACAAAACAAAAAGCGCTATGACAGAACAACAAAAATTCAATTTTGACATATTTATGCACATATGGAGTTTCATTGCAATGATATTTTCTTATAATGTATATCGGTGATCTGGAATCTAAATCAAAAAAATCAATTAAAACGCTGAGAAACGAATGGCCGTTATAAAGCGATGTACATAGCCAACTACCAGAGAAATGCCATTATTTCATACACAAAATTACACAAATTAAAAACAAATAGCACAATAATAATTGCTTCTGAATGAAAATATTGTAATTTGGTTGATCATGAGAAGATATGGGTGACACATAGAGACAGTTTTTCGTGCCTTCAGAAGATATTTGAAAAAAAAAATCTGGCATCCATGAACACTAAAAAACATCATACATATGCACACACATATGGAAGAGAATCAAAATCACAAAAAAAAAAACAGGAAGTGGGTTATATCTATGGTATAACCGCAAGGGTGACGTAGGACTATCGTTGATTTAGAGATCATTTGTTTGAAGTTGAATCTAAATCCATTCTGAATGAATGAATAAATGAATATTTGGGAGACTTCGAAATGGAGAGCGTTACGTTGGAGGCACAAGGTTTTATGCATCCAATATAGGATACGAAAAACCTTGTTCTGAAGAATAATCTTCAGAAGCTAACCTGCTAACTGTACTTGATTGACAAATCACAAACCTAAATGTATTATATGGATATTTTATGAATAGAAAACATTAAAATAAACTCTTTCACATGAATGCAATTTTAAATTCCCAGAGGAACTGGCAGATTATTTTCAGTAACGATTAGATATTTCCACATTTTCCTCGATACTGGAAGCCCACCAGTGGTTAATACTAACTCGATAACCACCTGTTAATAGTACTTGATTGAAAAATATTTGGTCACAGTGTTACATGAATAGAAAACATTCAAATAAACTCTTTCACATGAATGTATTTTTAAATTCCCAGAGGAACTGGCTGATTATTTCCCAGCAATGATTAGATCTTTCCGGAACTTTCTCGATGCTGAATGGCATCCAAACGGAAAGAATTCTGCGCGTGTATGTGTCGATCCTTCGCCGCCACCTCCTCCAGCACGTTAGGCAACGATGTTGTCTTGTCGATGTCCTCACGAAAAATGAATGTGTCTCACCACCAGAATATCGCTTAAGTATGCTTTTTGTGTGTGATTGAATCGAGAGAAGGTGTGGTTTAGGATGGCAATTTGGAAGGCAAACTAGAGGGGAATGAACTCTCTGAGCTCGGAACTTTCGGCGACAGCGCAAGAATCGATTGCGGGCGCATACAATATTGGATACGGAAATATCCTACTGATGGGGAAAAATAATCTTCAGAATCTATCCTGTTAATTGCGATTGATTGAAAAATCACAAAACCAAATGTATTTGGTCACAGTGTTACATGAATAGAAAACATTCAAATAAACTCTTTCACATGAATGTAATTTTAAATTCCCAGAGGAATTGGCAGATTATTTTTAGTAACGATTGGATATTTCCACATTTTCCTTGATACTGGAAGCCCACCAGTGGTTTATGCTAACTCGATAAACATCTGTTAATAGCACTTGATTGAAACATATTTGATCACAGTGTTACATGGATAGAAAACATTCAAATAAACTCTTTCACATGAATGTATTTTTAAATTCCCAGAGGAACTGGCAGATTATTTTCCGGATCTTTCTCGATGCTGAATGGCATCCAAACGGAAAGAATTCCGCGCGTGTATGTGTGTGTGTGTGTAGCGGCTGCTTCGAGATCTTCCCGGGGAACCGTTTGTGGCATCACTCTCCTCCTGATGGATTCATGTCTAGCCTAAGGTGCACAAACAGGCTCTTGGTGACACCGTTCATCATGATAAACGATAAACGAAGAGCTTCACCACAACAGCGACAACATGCTCCAATCGCTGTTCAATTAGAACTGAGTAGATTTCCGAGCGGCGCTCGCTTATATACCGATTGGTGATTTCAATAGCCTGTTTTGAAAGCAATTTTAAGACTATTGAAACAAGTTTTTGGATCAAAAAGTAACAAGTATAGAACGCGTAGACATTTTATCTTTCGAATGAAGTGTTTATCATACCATTTCGTTCAGTTGTTTAGGAGCTATTAACGCTCAAAATCTCGGTCTCCGGCGTAACGCTTTCGTTTTCGAAACTTTGATTTTACACCCCGGTATAGAAATGAAAGACGTAGTCCTACGTCAATACAAACCCTTACAAACCAAAAACAAAAACACACACACACATCCTTACCACGCCACTCAATAAAACTGTAAACCTATAATATATGTGAAAGGGGATATAGAGAAAACTTATAGCGAATTCGTTTTTAAAACTGAATCAGTGCCAAACTGACTCTGTAATACAAAAACGTTTTCAGTTTCACGAATGCGGTGTTTTGTTGGTGTGCGTTATATAGAATCACGTTATGATATGCACACCAAAGGACCACGATCAGCACATTCCAAACATCGTACGATCGCGGCCAGCCAATAGCCATCGTTCCGCTGCATCAGCATTACTCATCGATATATACCAGCAGCAGAACCCACGACGCCGTTCAGTTCTCATTCAAATTCTTTCCGTGACCGTCCACGTTTGCTTAATAAATGATATTTAGATAATAAACTGTATGTTGATTATAATAAACGTTTTTTAAAAGCTGAACGTCGAAGGCCACAACAAGATTGGCGCAGCCGTGCGGTTTCAGTGAGTGGAATAGTAACGAGTGTGAAAAAACAGTGTTATAATCAGGATTGGTAAATCCGATTAGAGTGAATCCGCGAAACATTAATACGAACTGTAGAAAGTGCTAGCATCTGACGCCGCTATCAAAGTGACGAAAGAGTTGAGGTTCCACCGCACACCGCACCCCACCACTGGAAGAACCGAAGAACCCCGCACACACGATTGCAAACGGTAAGTTTTTTTCTCTCTTCTTTCTACGCCCCCACATTCTAAGTGAAATAAAACTCGCCCCGGTCAGTGATTTTTTTTGTTGTGCATCGAAGTCCGTTCTAAGAGAGAGACTCGGACGCAATTTTAATTATTACTTACCGCGTGGAGTAAAAGTGTTCTAAGAGAAGTTTTACTCCACCTGGAATTGTGAATTCTAAGCGAAGCACACTTCCAGAAGCCACACGAGTTCTAAGCGAACGTGTGTGCTTAAAAATTAACAAATTTGTGTAAACGGTGCAAGGCTTCATTAATGCCAAAAACACCAAAAAGTGCTCTGAAGAAAACTCGCAGCTTGTGGAAAAGCATTAATCACAGCAATTGCGACTCTTCGGACTCAGAAGAAACCATTTCATCCGTTGACTCAGGAGACTTGGCACACATCCCAATTGAGAATCCCCCCTCATTGGAAAATTTATTAATTGAAGAAAGCTCAGATATGGAGCAAATCGGCGCGCAACTCCAGAAAATGATGGAGATGATGGACGCATTTTCCACCAAACAAAAGGAACATGACGCCATGTTCCTGCAAATTGAATCGCATTTAAATGGAACAACGCCAGCAGAACAACCTACTGCACAACCGGTAATATACGAATATCACCAACCAACAACCAGTTTTGAGATGCTATGCAGAATTCCGGATCCAATCAAAATGATTCCAACATTCGACGGCAATTCGAAACAATTGAATGCGTGGCTAACAACTGCTCAGGAAACACTCAATGCTTTCAAAGAGCACGTTACGCCAGTGCAATTTAAAATGTATACCACTGCAGTAATACATAAAATCCAAGGGAAAGCAAAAGACATAATATGTCTTGCCGGTAACCCAGACAATTTTGAGCAAATTTCGGAAGTTCTGACAAATGCTCTCGGCGATCGTCAAGAACTTTCCACGTATAAATGCCAGTTATGGCAATGTAAAATGACTGAAAATATGAGTATTTCGAGATACTACAATAAATCAAAAAATATTATTCAAAATATTAAGACCTTGGCGAAACAAACAGAAAAATACCGTAACAACTGGGAAGTCATAAACGATTTTATAGAAGAAGACGCCTTGGCTGCTTTCATCGCCGGACTAATCGAACCATATTTTGGCTATGCTCAAGCCGCAAGGCCGAAAGATATAGAAGATGCCTATGCATTTCTATGTAAATTCAAATCAAAAGAAATAACAGCACAAAACATGACTTTTGATTATTCTCCAAAAAAGTATCAGAAGAACAAAGATTTCGATAACAAATCAAGCAGTAAAAATCCTCAATTGAATAAAAATCAGAAACCCTTCAAATTGGATCAAAAAAGAGAGCGAAATGAAATTGAACCGATGGACGCTACTACTACACAGAGCCGTCTGACAATAAATAGGAAAACAATAAATAACCATGAGACAGTCAAAGATGATCCTGAGGATGATATTGCAAAATCAGACACTGAATCTGAAGATGATCTTGATCTAAATTTTCACTTGGGATACACAAATCTAAATCCAACTTAAATTACTTACCCTATCTCAAAATTAAACATCCTAAAAATAATCAAACCCTAAATATTTTGATAGATTCTGGAGCAAACAAAAATATTATTGCACCAGGAATCTTGGGAAAAACTAGCACCGTACCAAATACGAAAATAAAAAACGTGTGTGGAACCAACAGTGTAACCGAAAAAGGAAAAATTGCTTTGTTTAACGGCGCTTTCAAACCCTTCACGTTTTACGTCTTGAAATTTCACAACTTTTTCGACGGCTTAATAGGATCGGAAACATTGGCAGAACTCAAAGCACGCATCAATTACGAAGACGAAACACTAACACTATTAGACAAACAATTTTCATATGCCAAATTTTACCCCACCAAACAACTTTACAATCATTTTGTAACAATTGAGACCACAAATAACGGTGATTGGCTTGTCCCCTCTTATCAAAAACTTTACAAAAATATCTTTATTAATCCTGGACTCTATAGAGCAGAAAATAATAAAACAACCGTCAATGTAATTTCCACATGTAGAAACCCCATAAATATCCCGAAAATTGGATTAACAGTTAACAATTTTGAAACCATTTCTCCCTTCCTAATAAAACACTCAGAATGTATTTCTGAAAATGAAATTAATGACATCATTAGAACAAATCATCTTTCATCATTAGAAAAAACCAAATTAATTCAAATTCTTCACCAACATCAAGCAGTTGTATCTAAAAAGGGGGAAAAACTCACATCCACATCAGCCACTAAACATAAAATTTTAACCACTAACGATATGCCAATTTACACAAAAAATTATCGGTACCCACATCATTTCAAACTAGATGTTCATGAACAAATACAAGAAATGTTAGATAATGGAATAATTCGACCTTCCAAAAGTCCGTACTCCTCACCCATATGGGTGGTCCCAAAAAAAACAGACGCATCTGGAAAGAAAAAAGTACGAGTCGTAATCGATTATAGGAAGCTTAACGAACATACTATAGACGATAAATATCCTATGCCTCAAATTGAAGAAATTTTGGATTCCCTAGGAAAATCTGAATATTTCACAACTCTTGATTTAAAATCGGGATTCCACCAAATTCCAATGGACCCGAAACATATCGAGAAAACAGCTTTTTCTACAGACAAAGGGCATTTTGAATTCACTAGAATGCCTTTTGGGCTTAAAAATGCTCCCGCAACCTTTCAGAGAGCAATGAATGATATCCTCGGTGATTATATTGGAACGAAGTGCTACGTGTATCTTGACGATATAATTATTATTGGATATAATCTAGAGAACCACTTAGAAAACCTTCAATTAATTTTAAAGCGTTTATCCGATTTCAATTTAAAAATTCAATTAGATAAATGCGAGTTTTTGAAAAGGCAAACAGAATTTTTAGGACACATCATAACATCCGAAGGAGTAAAACCAAATCCCGAAAAAATTGAAAAAATTCTTCAATGGCCTTTACCGAAAAATCAAAAAGAAATTAAACAATTTCTAGGTTTAATCGGTTATTACAGAAGATTTATTAAGGATTTTTCAAAAATCACACGACCCATGTCGAAGTATTTAAAGAAAGACTCGACAATTGAATTACAAGACACTTCATACATAAATTCCTTTAATACTCTTAAAAAAATACTATCCACAGACCAAGTACTGGCATATCCGCAATTTGATCATCCCTTCATTTTAACTACGGATGCATCTGGCTTTGCATTAGGAGCTGTCCTATCACAGATACAGGACAATGTCGAAAGGCCAATCGCATTTGCATCACGAACACTTTCGGATACCGAGTCACGATACGCCACAAATGAGAAAGAAGCATTAGCCATAATATGGGCGGTAAATAAATTTAAACCTTACCTGTATGGTCAAAAATTCACTCTTGTTACGGACCATAAGCCTCTAACGTTTATCAAAACTTCTGATAAGAATTCTAAAATCTTACGATGGCGCCTAGACCTAGAGAATTACGACTACGAGATTAAATACAAGGAAGGAAAATCCAATGTTGTAGCAGACGCCTTAAGCAGAATGCCAATTGAAGCAAATGTTTGTATCACAAATAATAACACATCTTCTAATATTTCAGATCCTAGAGACCAAGAGGACGGTGAAGCATCTGTCACCAATAATCCCCCACAATCGGACAATCCCGAGAACCATCCAAACCTTTCCGATTCCCAAACAATTCACTCTGCCGACGACTCCTCCAACTATTTCATCCATTTCTCCGAACGCCCGTTAAATTATTTCCGTAACCAAATGATTTTCAGAATTTCTCGACTGGATACCATAATACAAGAAACCCTATTCCAAAATTATCACAGAACTATAGTATCTCAAAATTCTTTCGATAAAGATCAAGTTACACACTTTCTCAAACTCTTTCATAACGGTAGACAAACTGCTCTCATGGCTCCAGAAAACCTCATCCAAACTATCCAGGAATCTTACAAGGAAAACTTTAGTCAGAAAGGCCATTTTGTTTTCACAGACCGAATGGTAGAAGATGTTCAAAATGAAAATAGACAGGACCAATTAATTGCAAAAGAACATGAAAGGGCACATCGCGGTATTACCGAAGTTGAAGCTCAAATTAAAAGATCTTATTTTTTTCCCCAACATGTGCATAAAAGTGAGAAAATTTATAAACTCTTGTGAAATATGTAATACCCATAAATATGAGAGGAAACCATTCAACATAAAAATTTCTCCTAGGCCCATTACCGAAAAACCATTAGAAAGAATACACATGGATATATTCATAATAGATAAACATTCCTTTTTGTCACTTATTGATTCATTTTCAAAACATCTTCAAATGATATTTATAAAATCAAAGAATTTAGTACATGTTCAAAAAGCACTAGGAAAATACATAAGTACATTTGGAGTGCCCAGACAAATCATAACAGATCATGAAACAACATTCAGATCTATTCATCTTAAAGACTTTCTCAGCCAACTAGGAACACAGATAGACTACGCAGCATCTTCCGAATCCAACGGACAAATAGAACGTGCACATTCTACCATTATTGAAATATTTAATACAAACAAGCATAAATTCAGAACTATGGGCACAAAATCAATTGTTAAATTATCTGTAGCATTATATAATAACACTGTACATTCTTCAACACAATACACACCAAACGAAATTCTCTTTAACCAAAATAATATTGTTAACCCTCAAGAAATAATTAAAGACGCACAAGAATTATTCCTCAAAGCTAAGTTAAATATGGAAAAATCACAAAAACAAATTGTAAAACAAAATTCAAAGAAAGAGGAACCTCCAATTATTAATGATAAACAGGAAGTTTTTGTTATTCCCAACATCCGTACCAAAAAACAAGCTAGAGCCAACAAAACCAATGCTAACGAAGTAACAGATCGCACATTCAAAAATAACTGCGAAATAAAAAGACACAAAAATAAAATTAAAAGACCAAAAAAAAGATAACTTTTCTCTTTCTATCTCACATTGTATTACAGATGCTCATCTCATACATAGGAATCATCATCGTCATCTCAAGAATTTCATGTCAGGAGCTCACCATAAGAAATCTTCATAACGATCTTATATTAATGCAGAAGATTGGTTCTTGCAAAATCCAAACGGGAAATATTAGGATAATACATCCAATTAATCTTACAGACCTAGAGTCAACAATCAACCAACTTACAAGTTTGGTATACAATAATCAAAAGAATAATAATGTACTTAATCAGATTAGCAAGCATAAAATACGCGAATTGTATTCTAATTTTCTACAAATTAAACCAACTATTCATAAGAGGACCAGAAGATGGGACATCATAGGCACAGCATGGAAATGGATCGCCGGCAGCCCCGACGCCCAAGACCTACGAATCATCAACAGGAGCTTGAACCAACTAGTCAGCGAGAACAATCATCAAATCAAAATCAACGAACAGATTGGCAACAGTATCTCTGAATTAACAACCGCAATTAATCAAATAATTGAGAAACAGCATATCAATCAAATCATCCTCGACGATATCGACATAATTACAACAATTCTGAACATCGACACTATCAACAAAATTCTAATCAACATTCAAGAAGCAGTACTCTTCTCTAAAATGCGAGTTACCAATAGCAGAATATTATCCAGCAAAGAAATTAACCTGATAAAAACCATCCTCAACAATCAAGGAATTCAAATGGACATACCTGAAGAAGCACTCAATCTAGTGACCCCAAAAATAGCCACTAGCGAAAATACTTTACTGTACATTATCCACGTCCCAGAAATGGAACCGGAAGAATCAACAATTATCCGTATATACCCAATAAATCAGAACGGTATTGTTATAAAAGAATATCCCCAATTCGTAATCAAACAAGGTAGACAACTCCTTACCACAACGGAACCAGAAAACTACGTCCAATTAAACATTTACACAAAAGAGTTCAAAGACTCATGCATTTACCCACTTATAATGGGCAACGATCCGCATTGTGTGATGGAAAAAAGTGAAGAAACATCTGCAAAATTAATAGCTAATAACAAGGTCCTGATCACTAATGCAAAAGACCAGGAGTTACGTTCCGATTGCGGACCTAGTAACAGACATCTTTCCGGAAGTTTCATAATATCTTTCTCGAACTGCACGGTTACCTACATGGAACGCAACTTTACTTCAATCGACAAAATTAGCGAAGTTGAAACATTCCAAGGAGCTCTTCATGACCTTTCCATTAAAAAGCAAATCATAAACGATCACGATGTGGCAAAAATAGAAGAAGTAGCACTCTCGAACAGGAAACATTTAGACAAAGTATTCCTTCAACAAGAATCCGACCAAAAATGGAAATGGAGTCTAGTAGGAGGGACATCCCTGTCCTCAACTCTATTGATTATTATTCTATTTTTAATCTATTATCATCTGAAAGCTACTCAACAAAGGAAATCAAGGAAACGCCAGAAGTTGATAAACCTCGAACTCAACAACATCCTGCCAGGAATTCAGAATAACCAACCAAGTGCCGAGGACGACACTTTTTCACCCCCCCGATGAATCACGTTATGATATGCACACCAAAGGACCACGATCAGCACATTCCAAACATCGTACGATCGCGGCCAGCCAATAGCCATCGTTCCGCTGCATCAGCATTACTCATCGATATATACCAGCAGCAGAACCCACGACGCCGTTCAGTTCTCATTCAAATTCTTTCCGTGACCGTCCACGTTTGCTTAATAAATGATATTTAGATAATAAACTGTATGTTGATTATAATAAACGTTTTTTAAAAGCTGAACGTCGAAGGCCACAACAAGATTATAGTCTGATTTGTTTATATTCGCGACGATAAATGTACAGTGTCGACGTCTAATGGCGATATTAATGCTTGGGAGGTAAATTATTCTCTATCAGATCAGCAGGGCCAAGTGCAGTGTAAAAATATAAAAGTTTGAATGAATGTTTTCACTTCATATTGTTTTATTACTTAAAACATGTAGTTCTGACACTTACTTAACCATTTGTCGATGCATTTCCTGGTTTTTCCACAAATACTTACTATTATAATATAAAATCATCATTAGCCACAGTTTTCGTTCAATATGTTTCTGTGATATCGAAAAAAAACCTCTTATTTCATTACATGAAATAAATATTCGATACGTTAAAATAAATTTTCATTCATAATTTTGATTTTGAAAGCAGGTTTATTCCACCTGAATATCCATCATTATTTTCGCCTCCCAATGAAAGCACACGTAGCTTAATGCCGTCTGCTCGAACATACTTTCAAAATCAGAATCCGAATTGGATTACGATTCCAATAATACAAAAGCAAAAGCAGCAGGTTTTTCATTTTCATAGTTTTTATTTTTAGATTTTCCAAAATATACTCGGAACTTGACAGTTCGGTATAGTTGTATTGGTGAACCCGAGTGCCAACCCGTGAAACATCTCAGTGCGAAACTAACAGCTTTCGGGGCGAACCAGTGCGACACTGAGTGCGAAACTGAGTGAATAAAAAAACGTTTTGACAGCAGTTAGTGCGGCACTGAGGTTGAAACTGAACAAAAACGAATTCGCTATTAGCTGGTTCCTTTCATGGTGATATTACCGCTGCGTTCTCATGTAGCATAACACGAGAGCTATGCATTCTCCACGAAATAAACACGTCATCCAAGTTCTCCTCAATACATTCACACGTCGAATAGAGGAACTTCACCACATAATGAATAGCGCGCAACGATCACGAACACAACGACACACATAGTTTTCACAAGTAAAGATGGCTTCGCACGATCGATTCAACAATTCATCCCTTTTTTATCATTTAATTAGGGAATCCAAGCATGTTTCTACGAATTTCGACTCCACTTAGATAGGAACCATATTTTTCACTCATTTCACAAACCACAAAACTCAATAGCAACAGACAACACAAACATTCAAAGATATTAACACGGAGCGAAAATGCACACATCCGCTCCATTATGTTGCTCGACCCGAACTCTCTGTTAGGAATAAAGTGAAGTGAGATATCAAAAAAAAAAAAAAAACGGCTATGTAACGTTTCAGATCATTCATTTTTACTCCTCTACCATATATAGGATCAGTTAAAAATTTCATGACGCATATCGCGGAGAATTCTAACAACGATGATTTTCGAGAATTCTGATTTTAGTAAACTTCACTTCCATGCCCAGTCTGATTTTTCTCGTGTACAGCGTCGGAAGACAGCAGAGTAATGTTCTACTGACCCAATATCAGCTGGGGCTACGGTCTGGTGGCTGCTTACCTTCAAGGTTCGAGAGTGGCGTAAAGAATGATCATAATTAGTGTGTCTGTTTGTGCATTAATAGCTACACACACTTCCCCTCCGCATACCCTAGGTATCCGTTTGCCGCTACGCTCAACTCGGCTACTGCAGAGCGATGATTTGCGAATTTTTATATTTATCAATTCGGAAATAGATTTAATGATCGTGGGTTTACGCAGTGACCATGAATTCTACAGCCAGGAACAGACGTATAGTTGAAAACCACATTTTATGACTGATATACGAAAAACATTGGTTGAACGGTTGTAATTCAATTAAAAACAAACGCGGTTAACAGGTGTGGTATTTCCGTGTAATCAACCATGATTTACTGCACACGTGCACCAATGCAGACTTAGTCTTCGGCTTGTACAAAACGTCCACTCTGCGAACTGAACTTGTGGGAATGTTTCTGAAACGCAGAATGACTAATTGATTTCCATGGCATTGTGAGGTAGAAAGTAATTTGGCCTTCAAACTCTAAATTGAATTTATTGTCATTAATTCAAACAGAACTAGATCAGAAGCTTTAGGATCAGTTTCACGGTTGTTCTAAAATCGAACGAGTACGGCATCACATTTATCAACTCAAGTGTTAGGCTAAATATGAGTTTAGTTTCTCAGGGAGCTTTCATATTGATCTTCAACAACATATAGGAGAAGTGTGTAATACTCACCCCGTAAGCGAGAATGGATTTATCTTGACCGTGCTCTTAAAATTTAATCTGTAATCGTTCTGTATTTTAGATACCGAATAACAAAAGTGCTACGAATTTTATTTTGTAAGGTGCCAAAATTCTAAATTTCCAATCATACGGTGTTAAATGGCCCAGCAGAAGTATATATGCCCATGAGTTGTTTCTCTCAGAGACTATAAAGCTCAGAGAAACAGCTTAAAGCAGAAAACAGCCAGTATTCGTGCATTAATTCTCCAGTCCGCGCTCTTGTTTTCCTGCATTCTCTGAGCACATAATATAGATGCCAGATGTGAAGACATGTTTTCGTTTTGAAGACATTCAAAATTAATTTGTGAAAACATACTGAGGTCATCTCAAAGTATTGTTTGTGTGATTTATCGAACATGGTTTAGAAATATCGTGATGGTTTGTTCAGTTTTGTTCATTATGATTACATTTGAAGACATTTATTCGTGCCATGCATTTTTCAAAAAATCACCTGGCATCCCTCACATACAAGCTATTTCTCTCGTGAGAATGTTATCCGGCCGAAAGCGAGCAAATTGCCCCGATCGAGGGTATGCCGTATTGCCCGATGGTAAGCTGATGCGAAAAATATCAAATTGAGAAGGAAATGAATCCTTTCTTACCTTTTTCTTCATCTGAACTATTCACTGGGAACTCGACTCAATAAATATGACCCACAGTTATCGCCTCTGAATTGGTTTCAAGCAACAAAAATCTTATAGAAATGATGTAGAAAATTACATCGAAAATCGTTTCCAAAGATTTTTTTTCTTATTTTTTAAAGCATGTTACAAATGTAAAACTTGCATGGTAGGATTCTATCATTGACTAGCACGATTGCCCATATCCATTGCAATTCTTTCTTGCTGGTTTACGAGAAAATCAGGTGGGTCAAATTGCCCAGAAGGCGCGTTGCTTTTTAACTTGCAAATTTCAGCCTCGGTTTATGTTATTCTCATGCAAAAAATATAAAGATTATTCTACAGCAATTCGACACTATTCTGTTAAGGCATGGATGATAGATGAAACAGAAAGAATAAATAATGGAAAAAGTTTAAAAACAGGAATATGTTATTTTGAAAATAAATTGATGATTCTTCATTTATTAATTTATATACCATAAGCGTCATACAAAAAAATTATTTCAATGAAGCATATAATATTTCATTGCATTCATTCAAGATGGCGGAATTCAATTTCACATTTATGTTTCGATGCGTACTCGTTCTAAATTTTTCGCTAGAATCATTGAATTTTTGGGCAAAACTATAGGAAAATTTTAGTCAAAATTTATTCTTTCATAATGTTCATGATACCTTATGATATAATTAATCTATCAAACGAAATCTTTCAACAATTAACAAAACTAAATTGAGAAAATGTCCTACAAGAATCATCTGCTGGAGAGTACCGTACTGAATCATATTTCGGACAACATCATATTTTGGACACTTTAATCTATTTAATTAATCTATCAAACGAAATCTTTCAACAATTAACAAAACTAAATTGAGAAAATGTCCTACAAGAATCATCTGCTGGAGAGTACCGTACTGAATCATATTTCGGACAACATCATATTTTGGACACTTTGCTCTAATATTTTGAAATGCTTAATACACTGATGATCAGAGATGCCAACCTTCCTGATTTCTGGATTGATTTCAGGATTTCCCAGACTTTTTGGTACGCTCCCTGATATCCTGACAAACACTCAATTTTCCCTGATTTTGACGTGGGACTACGTCTAACCGGAATATATGGAGGGTAAAATGAAAACCTAAACACAGAACATGCAGGAAAAAATGAAAGATTTCGAATGCTTATAGCTCGAACATTTCGTACTGGATAGGAGAGATGTTTGCATCACTTGATAGGGAATATTTCTACGCATCTATCGCAACTAACAAAATGTTGTTTTTCATTAGATAAACAATTGAATAACTGTAAAATATTAGGCGTTATCTAAACGCCCTAACTGCATCGTTTTGATTGGCCCGATTTACGGTTTCCCTAACACAGCCATCAAAACCAAGCAGCCTTGGGGAAATCGGCATTGAAAATACATGAAAGTAGGGGGACTTTTGTTCTCATCGAAAAATGTTCCCTAACACAGACTTTAAAGCCAAGCAGCGAAATCGGCATTGCAAACACACGAAAGAGCCTAGAGGCGAGTGAACTGAAAAGTTTAAACCCTCTTAAAGCCAAAAAGAAGAAAAATAACACACGAAAGTAGGGGGAGCTTTTGTTCCCACCGAAATGTGTTCCCAAATAGAAATTTCTAAACCAAGGTGCCTGGAGAAATCGGTATTTCAAATTCATGCAAGTCGGGGGTATTTTTGTTCCGATTGAAATGTGTTTCCCTAACAAAGACTTCAAAACCGAGGTTTCTGGGGGAATCGGCTCTGCAAATAAATGCAAACTGCGAGTACTTTTGTCCTCGCTTGCCTTTGTGCAGAGTGGAATATGTCTGTCCTAACATGATCTTCTAAACTTAGGAACCTGGGAAAATCGTGCAGCCACTAGAAGCGAATGAACTTCCCAGTTTCAAGCAAATTCGAGATTCGAGAAGTATGTACACTTTTGGGATGTAAACTTCAGAGGGAAATGTAAAATAAAATAATCGTTTGATAATTTTTTTTGTCTTTATTGGAAAGATTTTCAGCCTTTTAGGCTGGTTCATCAAACGTTTGATAATTCTTCCGTACATATATTTTGTTCTAGTCATCATACCAAACGTAAAAGGTGTCCGTCATTAAATTTACTTGTAACGAAGAACAATCAATCACAATAAATGAATTGACTTTACACGGCATTTGTTCATTTTTTCACTCACAGAGCAAATATATTGAACTCAATTGAATTTGGAAACTGTTTCATTCAATCAAGAATTTAATCAATACAAACGAATGATTGCTAAGCTAAGGTAGTTCCACGTGAACCTTGCGGTTAAATCATAGATATAACCCACTCATTTTTTTATAAAATGATCCTGATTTTTCCTGCTTTTTTACTTTTTGCTAAATCAGAAAAAAAACCACATAAATATACTGGAAGTTTTGCCGTTGTTTATGAGAACTGTCATAATAGTCTACATGAACAAGCTTTCCGGCCCGCGCTTATATAATTCTTACTTTTTCTTTCGATTATACTCTATTTGTTACTCATTTTCGAAGGTCTATTAGTTGTACTCTATTAGTTGTTCATTTTCGAAGGTACAGTGTCGACAGTTTTTAAATTTTGAAGTTAACGTGAAAGAAATATAATCTGTAAGAATCATATGTCCGAAGGTTCTCGCAATTCAATCTCAATAAAACGAAGATTAGAAACAGAATAGAAACGGAAACGATGAAAGGAATATTAGCGACCAAAAATTATGTACAGTTAAATTGAAAACGATTCAGGTTTCATTACATTTTCGCATCAAATAACATCCAAGTATAACATCTTTTTTTATTCAATTGTGATTATTATTAAAAAGGGTTTTATTTCTTGAAGAATATATATTAAATTGTTTGTGAAGCAAGAAGTTGCAAGAATGATCCGTGAGACACGACAAATGAATTAGCAGGTTCACTACATATGTTTAAAATCTCCGTCCATGTGCATCAGTTGAAACATGGTTACGTAAATCGTTACGACTTGTGCGTTTCATCTATGCGTCTATTTTTTTAAAGCAAATCGTGGCAGGTAATGAAAACGGGTCATTTGAAACAATCCGGCTGACCCGGACCCGGAAAAAAATATATAATCTGGTTCAGGTGGTATTGGAGAGGTATTCTGTATTGTGTGCTTCTACTGCTTCTAAGCAACCAGTCGATACATTTCCACAAAAACTGCTCGCAACTGGACAAATTAGCTTCCATAATTAGTTAATGTTTAGAATTGTTAGGCTACCTGAAAAATTTCAGAACTTCCTCAATTGATTGCAAAACAACACTGTGCATATAAAATTCAAAAAATAATACTTTTGTTTTCTCAAAAATGGGTACGAACTTTCTGGACAACCCGAAATGAGCTATCCTGATTTTCCCTGATTTTTTTTTCATTCTCCCTGATTTTTCAAACAAATAGTTGGCAACACTGCTTATGATATAACTATAAAATTAATATCACAATTGCTTCTTTAGAGTAATCCCTCGGTTTCACTATCATTTCATGCGAGAACTACATTTTAATTATAACATAATCGGCAAAAATCTAACAACACTACTCATTGTCGTTTGTGTTTGATGTTTAACTTAGCGTGAGCACATAGAATTTACCCGTTCATCAATATTAAAATTTCTCCCGTGTTTCATCAGTTCTCATCATCGTTAACAGTTTACTGTGATTGCTTGGTAAGTGTTCCACAGTTCACTATAAAATATAATCAAGTGTAATGTAATTTTCGTCCAAAAAATAGCAAAATAAAGGGTCCGAAATTTGAATTCAATCTGTCCGAAGTTTGATTCTTAATCGCTTCATTTGAAAAGCATCTTATTCAATGATTTTTTTTATGTTTTCGAACAAATAGGCAACAAAGCAGAAAGCTTAAAAGCATATTGAAATAATTTATTCAAAATATCAACCAAATAATACCTGTGCATAAAGTTTAGATCTGTTTTCTGTATCATATGCCTTAAGCGTCCGAAATATAATTCAGAACAGTATTTTGTAGTTAAATTTATTTGTTGTCTGTCAAAAAGTTTTGCGGTGTGCAACAACTCTTTTTTTACGGTTTCTGACTCTTGTTTTTTCAGTTTCTATTGAAAATACACTAAAGAACTTCTTTTTCATTATTTGACGTATTCATACGACGAATTGAATACTATTTAAAAATGCTAAACAAGCCAATTTCCTTCTACTGCTTCGTAAGTGAGCGTAAGTGATGCAAGTGAGATAGTGAAGTCATTCGCCTTCTTCTGGAATACACCTTACTTGGTAGCTCCTGTTAGGTTCAAAATCAAGTTTTGTAGAAATCAGCAATACGATATTCAAGCAACACGAATGAAATATTCCCATGTTATAGCACCCCCACTATAAAACTACTCTTCTCACACCTATGGCCACCTTTTCCGCTTTAAAGGGTGTGTCACATCAAATTGCATCACGGAAAAAATGCTGTAGAAATTTAATTTTTAGGAATTATATCTTCAGCTTTCGCTTATAATCAGATAAGAGTGTATAGATCACGTTGGCCATGCTTCACTGTCAATTTTTCGTAAATTTGGAAAAATGTCGTCGAACGAAAAAGAGCGTCGTGAATTAATCCTGTGCACTCATTTCGAGAATCCGGAGTTGTCACATCGGGACATCGGTAAGATGCTGGGAATCGTCCAATCCACGGTCAGCAGAGTACTAAAACGATACTTCGAGAACCTAACCATCGACCGGAAGGTGAAGAACGGCAAAAATGGATGCTCCGTCAGTGAAAAAGATCACAAGCGCGTAGTTAAGCAGTTTAGACGTGATCCGAGAAGTTCGGACCGGAATGTCGCCAATAAGCTGAATTTGTCAAGTTCATTCGTCCAGCGGACCAAGCAGCGGATGGGCCTGCGTACATACAAGGTTCAGAAGACTCCTAACCGCGACGAAAGGCAAAACATGGTGGGGAAGACGCGAGCCCGGAAGCTGTACACCGAAATGCTGACGAAGCCGCATTGCCTGTTAATGGACGACGAAACCTACGTCAAAGCGGACTTTCGTCAGCTGCCGGGCCTGTTTTTCTTCTCCGCAGAGGACAAATTCAGCGTTCCGGAGGAGATTCGCAAGCAGCAACTATCCAAGTTTGCCAAAAAGTACATGGTGTGGCAAGCGATCTGCTCTTGCGAAAAGCGGAGCGCCCCCTTTGTGATAACCGGCACGGTAAACGGGCAGGTTTACCTTAAGGAATGCCTACAGAAGCGCTTACTACCACTATTGAAGCAGCACGAGGGCCGGACCATCTTCTGGCCGGACCTCGCTTCGTGCCACTATTCAAAGGACGTGTTGGAGTGGTACGAAGCCAACGGGGTCACCTTCGTGCCAAAGGAAATGAACCCGCCCAACGCGCCGGAGCTTCGCCCAATAGAGAAATATTGGGCGATTTTGAAGCAGGTCCTCCGGAAGAACCCAAAAGTTGCCAAATCGGAGACGGACTTCAAGAGAAAATGGATTTCTGTTAAAAAAAAACTACAACCTGACGTTGTACAGAACCTTATGGACGGGGTAAAGAGGAAGGTGCGAGCATACGGGCTTGGGCTCGAAGTATGAATAAAAAGAAAATGCCAAAAGTTGTTTAATAGTTTTTATTTTACTGTCTAAAATTTTCAAAAGGATCGGTCTACTGGGCGAATTTCTACAGCGTTTTTTCCGTGATGCAATTTGATGTGACACACCCTTTACTGTCACACAGTATTCAGTTTTCCGCAAAGTATTCACGAAGGTTGTATGAAAGTTAGCTGCAATATTTCCCAAGTTATAGTTTCTGAGTTTTCATTTAATTCCCCGATTTATTCAACGCGTCACGCGCAGTTGGAGTGTTATAGTGCTCTATATCCGATTGGATTAGAAGAGAAACAATTTACATAGTGTTCTCGCTACGAAGTGTTCCCCGCCAAAACCATCCGCAATCGACGTGGCGATCGCGATTATATTTCCTCATTTATACGGAAAATCACCCCAGCTAGAAAGGCTTTGGAGAAACCCCGTCCCATAAGCATTCGCACCCATCAGCTCCTATTACATACCCCAGTTGATAATAGAGAAGGACGCGACTGCAAATTTCGTTTATACGCCATTCGCCTTCGGGAATACTGACTCGAGCCATCTCACGCCGTGCAGAATAAAATCCAAAATCTCCACATCCACAAAGTTTGACTAAATTATGAGAGGATGTTGTCAATCTCATCCGTGATAACAGATGTACAGTGTTGATGCCTGGTGACGATATGCGTTTAGGGAGGCCCAGAGATGCCAACCAAATTTTTGAAAGAGTTGCGAAAATTCGAAAACAAACTGGAAATAGCTGCAACAATCCATTTTTCTTTTTTCTCAATCCAGTTTATATTAACAATAAAAATTAGGATATACAGTGACAGTGTCAGTAAGTAGCATGAAAATCGAGATAACTATTTTTTTGACTCCCTAAACCATACTTTTCGTTTCGCATACCGAAAAAAACTAAGTCCCAGAGTGCCGATTTTTGTCAAAAAAAATTTTTTCGAGATGACACTAGATCGTTTCATGCCATTCTAAGACATTTGGATTCAAAATTTTTTTTCCAAAACCCCGATTCCTTTACTCCCCCCTTTGGGTGAGTCCCAAAGTGCCGATTTTTGACATGAAAAAAAAAAAATTCGAGATGACACTAGATCTCGATGTTTCATGCCATTTTAAGACATTTGGCATCAAAATTTTTTTTTCGAAAACCCTGATTTTCTTTACTCCCCCCTTGGGTGATTTTTCGATTTTCATAAAACTCAAACTTTGACCGCTTTGTGCCACTCTTCCTTAAGTCCGATCGAGCTGAAATTTGGCATAGGGTGTTTTTTTGAGGTGGTCAACATTTTGTATAGGGTAACTTTTGTAATTTTAGGGTCGAGTTTGCACCCATACATTCATTGGCACCCTAATGTTTAGTTATACAATTTTTTGAAGCTAGAATTCTCCGCATATGTGTTGTCCCTTTCCTACTTTATAGATTTGTTTTGTTTAAATTGTATTCTGAAATCAAACGTACAATGGTTGCTGAGGAATGCAGCAGTATCAAGTGTTTGTAATTATTGTCATACCTTTTAGGTGATAAAATTCTACCCAAAAGGAAGGAATCATCCTTGCGTTCGGGAAGTCAGTAAAATAGGGATTTCGGATCTCCCTAAATTCTTTATCGATATCCTGAATATCATTTCGATCGCTAATATTTGGAAGACTTTGTAGACGGGGAGTGATTGACATGTGCTCTCTTTCTATGACTTTAGTTGGATCAATTATCGCCAGGTTGATGACCAAAAGATTACTTGAATTAGAATGCTTCAGAACTGTTTTGCAGAGTGTAATGTAAAACTTTATCGCATTGAATTCAGGTACGACACTGTGTAAAATTTTACATACTGACACATATTCAATATTACAGTTGCAGCCAGAGATACTAACCTTTCTGATTTTTCAGGATTTACCAGACTTTTTAGCTTCTACTTGAATGGCGTTAACGTTCCCTTGTGGAACTTTTGCCGTCTCAACGTATGCATTAACTAGCGTCATTTATTAATACTTGGTTGAGATTTCTTAAGCCAAATAACACGCCTTGAATGTATTCCGAGGGGCAAGCTAACCACTCGGCCACGGATGCACGAGATGCTCGATTTTTAGCACGCTCCCTGATATTCTGACGAACACTCAATTTATTCTGATTTTTCCTGATTTTTGTGCTCTTTACATCATTCGTAATAAATATACTGGTTTCCATGCTAAAGTTTTCTGCCATGATAGTTCTCCGGTTCGCACTTGCTTATATCTTACATTAAGTTAAACTTTGTACTTAACTTTTTTTATCTCTACCCTCAATTGTTTCGGGGCTTCCCGAAACAGTGGTAGAAAATTTCATGAAATCAGATTGTCTGACGAATCTATGGAATTACAACGGGATCTAGGTTGAGGAACAACATTGCTTTATTGAGGATAATGTGTATTACCTCTACATCCTCAGAGTTATTAATGTAGGAATGCGTTTCAGAGTGTAAAGTGCGATTCACATACAACATCGACGTCGACGTTCACACCACGTCAAGTTCACACCACGTTACGTCAATTATTCTCCCATGCAATTCTTATGAAAACATTCACATACACCGGCAACGGAAACCTCGACTTGCCGTTGATGGTGTATGTGAATGCTTCCATAAGAATAGAATGGTGGCTGTCCACATACCACGTGGACAACTTTAGGGGGGGCAGGGGGTATCAAAATGTCCACGCTTGTCCATGGAGAGGGGGGAGGGGATATGGACTATGTCCACGTGGACACGAAGAATAAATATTTTTTCATGTATATCCACCGATACATTCTAAATTAAATAAAAACTGTTCCGTATTCAAGAATTTTAAAACTCCACCCCAACTTGAGTATTCCGTAATTATCAATAAACTGATTAAGTTGCCTGAGAGTACTTCATATATTTTTACTAAATCATTGGACTTCTTCACTGAAATCCATATTCTGAAAAAAAAAACTCACGTAAACTCCAACATTTTCGTCAACTCTAGAAGACCCGAACATTATTCCGCGAATTGTCTTAAAAGCTATCGATCTTTATCGCTACTTTCACCACTAGTAGTCAAGAATAACTCTGAAAACCCAATCGTAACTGTTGTTCCGTGATTTGAGATTAAAGTTGAAGCCTCGCAAACGTTACATTGGACGTGTCGACTGCTTGCGTTTGCACATTCGTTTTATTACGTTGCACGAAAAGAATTTAAAATTAACTACTAAACGACAATCCCAATATCAGCATTTTGTTCTAAAGACAGATTATCATTGTTATCACTCGTTGAATTGTACTGAAATGGATAACAACACATGAAAGAATCAAAAACTCAAAACGACCGAAGTACGACTTTGTGTTGTGTTGACTGCTTTGTTACATCGGACGTTTCGGGCGTCGGAGGAAAGTGGCGTCCGAAGTAACAGCCGTGTGCTTAAAATCTTAATCTATACATTCACTATTTTTTGTATTGGTATTGGGGATTTTTTTTTGTAATGCATTCAATGATTGAAAACTAATAGCGTGCACACATTAACTTGAGTTGTTACATAGGACCTTTTCAAAAGTTACGCGAGAATTCCACAATGGTTGAGTTTTCATGATATTACGAATATGGTTTTTTCATCAAATATAATTTTCTATAGATTTTTTTCTATCCATGCACCACTAGTCGTCATAATTTCCTATAATTCTCTCATCTCTCCACGCTAATAACCTTTTATTTACATCAAGTACCGTTATTTATTATCCATAGAAACTGCGTATTAATTAGTGTTCAAATTCACTAGACATTAAAATTCGTACAAAAGAAGTGTAAATTATTGCATGTGGTTGGATAGAGTATTTAGTACGATTCCTTGCTGTGGTGGCTGAGGGCAGATATATCAATAAACGGATTGAGAGTGCTACCCAGTCAAACGTTAATTTTTTTTTTCATATAATTGATCTTCTTCAGTGTAATCTGTATTATGAAAATATCTCACGTAAACTGTTAATAACCAAGCTATTTCCTATGATCGAACTTGTATAGTTACGGGGTATTCATAGACACTCATAGTTCAAAACTGTAAAAATTAAACGATTCCATGATGGTTGAGATTTCATGGTAAGCGTAAATGATTTTTCATCAAATATAATTTTCTATACACTTTGTTATATCTCGTGAATAGTTAGTCTTAGGGTAATAATGTCTGTATAGTTTTTCAGTTTTTTTTTTTTTTTTTTTTTTTTTTTTTTTTTTTTTTTTTCCCTCCTCTCACCCCCATCTCTAAGAAACTCATACTCGAGCTTCCTAGAGTTGGTCTCCTTTTTTTTTTCACAGGACGCTACAACACTTAGAGGTAAGAGTACAATACATAACAATTAGTACCTGTTGGATCCCAGTGAAGTGATATTCTTTTAAGGGATCCAAAAAGAGTGCACAATTAAACTAATTTTTAAGATCAGACTACTGTATGTCTACAATTATGTCTGTCTGTCAGTCTGTCTACATAAAAAATTGAAATATCTATATTAAAAAAGAGTTAATTTTCGTCTTCAGGAGCAATCGCAGCTTTGCCCTGAACAAGTCTATACTGGTTATCGACCTGATATGCGAAGGTAAACTGTTGAATAGCGACGGTCCATTAAAAAGAAAACGCTGTTGACCAATGCTAGATGTTGCTCGAGTTCGTAATAAGTGTTGTGCTTGTCGTGTAACGTAATGATGACTCGCGGTGGGGATTGTCATGTTATGGTGTATGTTGTTATTGTGTAATATGTTATGTATAAGTTTCAAAGACTGAAGTTCCCGCAATCCAATAAGAGGCAAGATACTGTGAGTCTCATTTTGATACAGGTCTAGAGTTGAGTACAAACTCGGTAGCCTATAAATTATTTTAAGACACCTGTTCTGCAATGTTTGTATTTTTTTAAGTCTTGTTTTGCATGCATAGCCCCAAACCAGTAGCCCGTATTGGAGTTGAGAATGGATGCATGCAAAATAGAAGTTAATCAGAGCTTTGTGAGGCAGGAAAGGTGATACTCTCTTCAAGATACCACAAAGGGATGCGAGTTTTTTTACGACGAAATTTACATGGAAGCTCCACGACAAGGTTGAGTCTAAAATGACACCCAGGTATTTGAAGCTATGCACCTTTTTAATAGGTACATTTAAAATATATGGATCAGCACCTATCGTTATTTTCTTCCTAGGAGAATGGAAGAACATGTATTTAGTCTTCGTCAGGTTGAGTGACAGTAGATTGGATTGAAAGTAATCCCCAAGAAGAACCAGATCATACTCGATATGTGACACTATAGTTCCCGAGTCGGGACTTGGGTAAAATAGAGCTGTATCATCAGCAAACAGTTTTGCAGTTCCTTTTAAAGGTAGATTGCCAATATCGTTCACATACAACAAAAATAACAGAGGTCCAATATTGCTGCCTTGAGGTACCCCAATATTTATAGAACACAATGTGCTTTTGGCATTATTTACTGCTACATATTGTTGCCTATCAGTTAAATAACTTCGCACTATATCATTGGCTATTCCTCGGATTCCGTACGTGTTCAGTTTTTTCAATAATATACTATGATCGATAGTGTCAAAAGCCTTTTTAAGGTCTAGGAAGAGTGCACCAACCATCATTTTTTGGTCAATTCCATTAATAATTTCATCTACAAGCTCAGTGACTGCTGTTGTCGTACTACAACCTCGCCTGAAACCGTATTGAAACTTGTAGAAGACTTTATTTATGTCGAAGAATTCGCATAATCTGTTCACAAGCATTCTTTCAAAAATCTTGTTGAATACAGAAAGCGTTGAAATTGGTCGATAATTGCATGGATTCGAGGCTTCACCAGATTTGAAGACTGGCACTACTCTAGCTACTTTGAGGCATTTAGGATAACTACCTGTGGTTAGTATTCTGTTGAACATGTCTGAGCAGATTCTAGCGAAAACTGACGAGTTCTCTTTAATTAATTGTGCCGGGACGTTATCAGGGCCGCAAGTTTTTTTACTGTTCAGTTCATTTATTATTCTTAAAACTTCATTTGGTGTTGATGGGTGCAGAAAGATCGAGTTTTGGACATATCGAGAATGAGTAAGCGGTGAGTGGTCGTTATTTCTGGGAATTTTGTTCGATAATTCCTGCCCAATTTTCGAGAAATAGTTATTGAAAATTTCGCACACTTCCTCATCGTTAGAAATTTTCGCACCGTTGTGGGTTAGTGTAATTTCTGATTTCTGGGTAGAGCGTCCAAGTAAACAATTAATTGTTTTCCACATTTTGGCTTGACTTGAGTAGTTCAACACTTGTTGGAAATATACTCTTTTACATTTACGTTTTTCAGAGAGAACTTTGCTTGTTATGTGTATTAACATCTCTTTCAAGTGCGAGTCATTTGGTCGAGTCTTAACCTTCTTCAGAATTTTGTTTTTCATTTTTATCAATTTCCAAAGGTCAAAAGACATCCAAGGACAGTTTTTTCCTTTGGTTTTTATCTCCACAGAAATAGTTTTGGAGCATTGAGACAACATTGAGTTGTACGTTGACGTAAGATTACTCAAACACAACTCGACGCTCTCTCCGCAAACAACCGTGTTCAGGAAATCTTTGAAGCAGGCGTTAAGACTTCTGCGATCTACAATAGTCTTAGTCAATTTAGTTTTTTCTTTACATCCATATAATTTTAATGAGGAGATTATCAACGAATGATCACTCAAGTCTGAAAAAACCGTGTCGTTACGAAGATATGGCACATCGTCAAGTCTACATACAACATGGTCTAAAATATTATTGCTTACTGTACGTGTTACATAGGTATTCGAACACACGAATCCCAGTGATTGTAGGAGGCTAGTGTACCGTAACACAATGTTATTATGTGACAGATTCACAGGAATATTGATATCACCAACAACGAATAGGGGTCTAGACTTTGAGGCACTTAGTTTATTTTCTAAAATGTCATGAAATTTGTTGAAGTCAAAAGAAGGAGGACGGTATACACTTAGTATTTCAAATAACTGACCATTTATAGACAGCTCGATGTGTATAAAATGAAATCCATTCACAGTCTGATTGTCAATAATTCTATTTCTTATTGAATTGTTCACAAAAACAGCCAACCCACCAGCAGAGACTTCTCGACACGAAAATACAGCTGTATACCCAACAATGTTATAAATCGAACAGTATTCAGCTTTGAGCCATGTCTCACCAATTACAATTACATCTATGGACACATTACATTGGTCAAGAAACAGCTTAATATTGTCAAATTTTGATAAGTCATTTATTCCTCGTAGATTCCATTGGAGAATTCTCAGGTGTTCACCGTTAAGAGTACTCAATCCAATGTTAAAGTCATTAATATCGTCATGATAAAAATTCATAGCTTTATTATTAGTCATTGGAATATACAACGTCAAGTAAGATGATGCTTATTTTGTCACGGATTTTTTAGAGAGCGTCGTTGTTATGAACATACCTTTTCCTCTTTGGAGAAGGAGTAACCATGGCATTTAGATAACGTGTCGTTAGTTTGCTTATGTCGTCCCTATTTTTAATAATCTCTGGTCTATCGCCGTCGTTCTTCTTAACTAGAATAACTCCATTTCTTCCAGGCCAAACATATTTTATTTTCAAAACCTCCTGGGAGTCACGTAATTCACGAAGAAGATCAGAAGAATATTGGGTTAATTCATCGCGTACAGAAACTGAGGTAGGTCTGCCATTTAAGAGCAGCGTCGGATCAATAGCTGTTGACAGCAGTTTCCCTATTTGTTTCTTTTTTTGAAATATAATTTCTTTATCTGCAACATCCTCGAACTCGACTTTGATTGGAATAAGTGGTTTATCAGAGTTATTTTTGGATTTTAGTCTGGTAACAGACTTTATGGCACCAGATTTCAACTCAATCCCCAGATATTTGATTGTTTTGTCAATGATTTGCAAGGTATTTTCGTTTTGTGTTACCGGAATTCCCATGAAGATGGCATTTTTCTCGTTCATTAATCGGTTAGTTCTGTCATTACACAGCTCAAGTTTGTGGACCGTATCAGTTAACGCAGAATAAGATTTCTTCAGGTTGGAAATTTCGAGCTTCAAATCTTCGTTCTCTAATTTTATTTTATTGAAGTCTTCGGAAATAGCATCAAATTTAGCTGACAAAAACTCTTGGGAACTCTCTATAGCTGTAGTTATTTGCTTCACCTCAGATCTAAAGTTGAGCAATTCAGTACCAATTATGTTATTGACTGTAGATTTCAGTTCATTAGTGAGAGTTTCAGTCAGCGTTTTCTTGTTATCGGACATTTCTACTATGCGTTGATAAATTTTACCACAGTCAGGAGTGCAGAAAAACGGCTTGTCACGAATACGACGACAAGCATTGCCAATAATATTTCTACATTTTAAATGAAAACTAGAAAAACAGTACAAACACGTAAGTATCTTCAGTTTTGTTTTCCATTTTTTCAGAATTGCGTGTAAAATATTTTTTCCAAAGTATTTTAATTTCATCAATTTCCACTAGTCAAAAAATTGAGCCAGTGTTCTGATAAAAATATACGTGGAATTAGGTAGCTGATTCGGAATATTTCAGGAGGTGATAGAGGATCATATTTGATGAAAAAATTATACGCATTT
Source organism: Toxorhynchites rutilus septentrionalis (assembly GCF_029784135.1). Taxonomy (NCBI): domain Eukaryota; kingdom Metazoa; phylum Arthropoda; class Insecta; order Diptera; family Culicidae; genus Toxorhynchites; species Toxorhynchites rutilus. The sequence continues at coordinate 303,450,240 of NC_073745.1, read as the reverse complement.
GGTCAATTCTCAACTACAGTTGTTGAACTTTTCTCGAGGCGAATTTTATGTCTCGAACTGACTCTAATTTAGAAAGTACGCTACTTAGAATAATTATGCTACTCATTTGAAAGATGAGAGAATTTTGCATAGAATGCAGTTGTAAAACATTCAAATTAATGGAACCAAGTATCTTTTAGAGGTAAAGATGAACCTTAAATTTTTGTGCATTTATAGGTTTTTATAAATTTTCTGAAAATGCATGATGAACTGTCTTGTTTCTATCAACCAAATTGAAGCTGTCCAACCATTCTATAATTCTTTCCTTGACACTACACTGTTATCCTTTGAAAGCAATCGCAAAACGTTTTATCTTTTCTTGCAATGTCTTTTGTTTACAACGCATATACACACTAAACTAAAATAGGTACGTACGATATCCATAAACCAGAAATTTGTAGTTTGAAAATGCTGAATTTTTTGTCTTCATGTCATGATTTATATCAAAATTACAGGCGTTTCGAAATCGCTTAGAAATTTCGACCCTTTACTCCTCAATCCTTTATGAAATGAAGATCTTTAGATATCAGTGCATGGTCTCTATTCCATCTTTTCTTTTCTTTCTTTTCTTTTAAATTGATAAAAAAATCTATGCATATAAAATTGTTTTGTTTGTTTTTGTACGCTTCATAAACTCGAAAAGTTCGCCACTGATGGAGCTCATATTATGACACAATATAAAATCCACTTCAAGGATTATTGTTGCTATTGCCAACCCCTCAGGAAGCTTTAAGATTTTCAGATGGAATAAGCACACTTCTGAACTAAAGCTGTGAGCGTGAATCAACTTTCTAGTATTGAATACGTATTCTATGTGGTAGCAACACATTTTTTGCAAGTGTACTAAAATTGTATCCGATAATGATTTTAAATCCATTTACTTTTATTCGATTGGCGTTGCTCAATATCAATCTTTGGAATTGTGTGATGTAGATTCGGGTGTGGATTGTTCAACTGTATATTGCGTGTTTCTGTGTTGGCATACTAGATAGCCAAAGCGTGGCAGGGTACAGCTAGTAAAATTTGAAAAATACTTAAATGGAATTAAAATTTAATGTAAGCGCAATCCAGTTATTTCCTCAATTATTCTAATTAAATAAGCAAAAATGTCCACGTGGACAACAGGCGAAGGGGTATGAAAATGTCCACGCTTGTCCACGGAGGGGGAGGGGGAGTCTAAAATCGTGCTTTTTCTGTCCACGTGGTATGTGGACAGCCCCATGGAAGAATTGACGCAACGTGAACGTGACGTGGATGTTGAATGTGAATCGCAATTAAAGCTACTCAAGAGAAAATTTTTGAATCCACAGTCAATATAAAAAGATTTTATATGTAATTTGTTCGCCTGATTCAAAGTAGAATCAATTATCATAAACCGTACTAAATATCATAAAAATTAGGAAGAATTCAACAAGTCTTTCATTGCTGATATGCTTTTCTCATTTGTTGAGTAAAGATAAATTCCAAAGCATTGATGCTGAATTCAGTGATAATTTGAATACTGATGACTCTGCAATTGACTGTAGTGATGCTGTAGGTTTGTTTTTCGGAAAAAAAAGTTGATCAAAAAGTCAGGCCAAACACTAGCATTTTGAATGCTTATTAATTCTTTGAAACATCCGGTCTTCGCCCGAACGAAGATATACTCTGTTTCTGGTGGGATTCGGAATGGATTCTGTATTATGAGCTATTACCAAGAAACCTGTTTCTCACATGTATGACTCGCAGCAGTTTGCGACGAAAAAGCAAACATGTTCTGGGATGATAGCTGTGTGAAAAATTGTGAAAGATTGTGAAACAGAACTATGGATATAAATTAAATTATAACGCTTTGATTGGAAGTGCTGTTTTTATTCTCCCAAAAATTGACATTAACTTTTCGGACAACCCAATATGAGCTATCCTGATTTAGCCTGATTTTTATTTTCATTTTTCCTGATTTTTTAAAATTATAATTGACAACCCTGGTTGCGGCACTGGTGAAATTTCGCTTTGAAATAATTTGTTAATATTGTTCACCATATTTAGAGCATAAGACAAGCACGTTAAATAATCGTCGAAGGGTTATATGAGCCGTCTTAGATCAATTTTACGTGGATCATATCTACTTGATTAACCATCAAAATAAGCGTTTGTTTGCGTTTGACAACACATCTCAATGAAAGCCACCGCGTAGCTGACGGGTGTAGAATTTTCAAGCGTTTTAAGTGTAAGAGAGTTTGAATTTCAGCAAACTTGCTGTTTCTCAAAGGATTAGGGGTAGTGGGGGCAAAATGGTCATCTGCTTATTTAGTAGTATACCTATTGACTATAGATGCCGCATTGAGTCACCTTATGTTTCAAGAATTTAATGGCTTTTGAGTCACCCTGTACTTCAGTAGAGCTGTCTCATATCAAAATACAAATAAAAACAGAAATTACTCTCTCGATAGCCATTCGGCCGTAGTTCTGTGCGCATGGTATCTAAGGAATTTCTCGTGAAATTTATTTTATTCAATCTGATATGTTGGACAAATCATCAGTTTGAACGACTGGTTACGTATTTTAGGAGAGATGGACGGATATTTTGTTTAATCTCAGCGATTAATTAGCATAAAGTTTACTTTGATGTTTGGGGGCAAAGTAGTCATAGGTGAATAACAACTTACAATGTTCTGTTTACTAAAGCTGATATACCTCATCACATTCTACTCTTGAAGAAGATCCTTTTGTGGCTTTGACCCTGGATAAATATGCCACTCCAACTGGCGAACCAGCCCAGGAGGCTGAAAACCTCTCAAATAAAGAATAAAAAAAAAATGCCACTCCAACTAAACCAAGCATCATTATGCGGAACGTTATGTGTTTCCTACTACGTTTTTGTATGCAAGAGAAAATTTAAATTGAGACTCTAGGTGAATAGGCCAAGCTTATTTCATACATGTACCTACTTTAACAAATATGATTTGAACAAATTTGGACGAAAAAAACGCATAAATCTATCCCATTTAGCTTGATATATGCGGGTGACCACTTTATCTCCAAGCAAAAAAAAAAGTTCGATTTTTCACCTTTTTTCCAATGATGAAAAGTGTACTATTTAGAATTTTTATAGTGAAAGCCGTTTGCTATCTTGAAAAACAATGAGCAATAATATTCTTCGAAAAACGGGATTTAAATCGGTATGTGGGCACTGGAAATGGGCATATTCCTTAGGGTGACCACTATGCTTCCCCTATATTTAGCAGATAGAAGATATGTCCTTACACAGCAGCTCAATTCTTTCAGACATATGTTTATATGCATATGATGCACACAGAGCCATACTGGATAGAAAAAAATATAATTTCATAACACTTGAAAATGAGGAAAAAAAAGGTGGATTAAACTGTAAAAATAAAAAAATATTGGAGATGTTTTACTTTTGGCTGTTTGGCTGGCATGCTTAAAAAACTGGCAATATTCAGGAAAAACTGTGAGGTTGGCAACTGTGGGGAGGCCAATTCTTTTTCTATTAGGGCCCTAATCGAAATCCCACTAATAATATTAGTCGTGTAGCTTGTAACTTGTAGATTCCTGATGCATAATGCATCTAGAACTAGAAATCTACAACCCTAATATCACTTTTCATTATGAAGTTGATTTTTTGCAGCATTTCGAGTGACTCCTGCGAAGTTAGAGCAAATTTTGCGAGTGAATGGTTGGGCTTTCAAATCGTGGAGGCGCATTCAAGCCACGCCAACAATTGAGTACAGGCAAACCTTTTTTGTGTGGGGGATAGGAACCGCATAAAAAAAATCGTGCAAAACTTAACCAGTAACTTTAAAAAATCATGTTCGGTACACATTTTGAAAAAACACATTTTTTGTGCGGTAGATAGGAAAGAAAGTAACTGAAATCCACGCCGTTCACCGTTCAATTTCTTTTTGTTTCCCTGCTTTGCGACGGGACAGTTTGTTGTCGGTTGCGCGTGGAAATGATTTCAGAAGAGGATAACTGAGACGCAAATATGCTTTTTTGCACTGAAATGCATATAAACCATCGAAAAAAAAAAATCAATGGACGATAACTACGTCAACTATGCTTTTTTTCATATACCGCAAAAAAAATCGCACAAAAAACCGCACAAGAACAGAAATCCGGCAAAAAATTCGCACAAAAAAAATCACACAAAAAAAAACCGCACAAAACCAGGTTTTACCGTACAACTTTACATTGCCCGGTCAAGGAAGCCAATGTAATGATATCGGTCTATGTCAAGGAATTCACATATCAGTAGGAAGAACCATAGTATACATAAACAAACTTGGACTTTGACAAATAAATGAGGCGTTACTAATAAAACGCTATTATTATTAGACTGATGTAAGATTATTATGCAGCGCAAACTATTAGAACTTGTATCTTATAGACCTGTAACTTGTAACTTTTAACTAATTCTATGAGTCTGATTATGCAACAGACGAATTTCATGCCAACTCGTCTTAGGAGTTGGCAGCACCATCTCGGATAGCAGCGAAATGTTGTGGGTGTAAACATATGGGTCGTTAAGGCAACTTTACACACTTGAAATATTCAAAAAAGAATTAGACTACTTTTATGAAAGGGCCAAAAAACTTTTCTTGGTTTTTTACAAAAAAATTATAACTCGAAAACTATAATACCTAGAAAATTAGGGAAAAGGATTGAAATGTAGGAAATTGTTTAAATTTTCATAAAAAACTAACAAAATTAATTTGAAAAACGTTTAGCTTAAGAATGAAATGTGGGAAATTATTCATGTTTTTATTAAAAAATATCAAGCAAATTAAAAAAAAATCATAGAAAAAAAAATATTTTAAAAATTAAAATTCATTTTTCTCGAAAACATGTATTTTTTTAACCTTTTGAATACGAGAGGGCGCGATAGCACTCCTCTTGTTGTATGCGAAGACATTTTTCAAAGAGGACTTCACGCGCAAACCATAAATTTGAATGAAATTGTATAAATATTATTTTTCATAATTAAAAAAAAAAAAATTATGTATATATAAAGGAGTTTATGTTAGTAAATTTTATAAACCTCACTTTTTATGTGTTTTTTTCTTATCATACAACTTTTGTGATCTAATCAGTTATCTAAGCTCTTTAGTATTTTATTAAAATATACCCAAACTCATACGCATTTTTGGCATATTCTAACAAAATTTGCTCCGCACTCAAACGGTTAAATAATGAAAAAAATAGATATGAATAGCCCATACCATTTCCAACAAGTCACGTATCGACAGAAATCATGAAAAAGTTGTTGTCGGAAGAACTTTTTCCCTGTAATAGTACCCATCTTCTGATGTATGGACGAATTGTTGAAAATTGTAAGAGCTATTAATATCATTTTTTTTGAGAATTAAAAAAAACCTTTTTGAGAAAAATGAATTTCAAAAATAATTGTTTTTTCCAGCGTAATTAAAAAAAAAAAGGTATTTTGTTTATGAAAACATAAATAAATTCCTACATTTCATCCTCTGACTCGAGTTTTATAGTTTTTGAGTTATAATTTCTTGTAAAAAATCAAGATTTTTTTGCCTCTTGGCAACACTGTGAAAATGTTGGAAATCCCATTTTTGTATATTTATCTTTGTCAATTGTTTTCCTCATCAACCAATCAGAAGCCGAGTTGCAAGTGGTCCAAGTTTGACAGAAGAAGTGGTCCGGAATCGGCCCCCTATTGTCATGTCTCGTCTCAGATAAACACGTAAGATTTACATGAAAAAAGTAACACATAGATTTTGCGCCAACTTGTTTATTTGCGTTGACGACATTGAGCTTAATTTTCCGAATTTAGGAAGCGACAATGAGAATAATGAATTTTCAGTTGAATATATTCTATGTAAAAGAGTAACACGTTTTTCCTCAAATTGTGAAAAAATATTAAACCAAAAATGTGTTTTGTCTTATACTGAGACGAGACATGACAATAGGGGGCCGATTCCGGACCACTTCTTCTGTCAAACTCGGACCACTTGCAACTCGGCTTCTGATTGGTTGATGAGGAAAACAATTGACAAAGATAAATATACAAAAATGGGATTTCCAACATTTTCACAGTGTTGCCAAATATATTCAATTATATTGAATAATAGTTGCATTCACATTTCATTTTAGCGAAATTTTCTATTATGGATTCTTTGTTTTTTTTTTCGTTTCTGTTACGTCCGGTGCTCAGTTCCTGAAGAGAGGGAAACATTGCATCGGAATTTCCACCCTACATCTTTTTGTGATTCTCTTGCCATCTAGCATAGCATAATAGAAGCGGCCTAGCAGAGAAGAACATTCAATTATTTTCCAACAGTAAAGCAGTTAGCAATAAAATTAGGATCAAATAACAAATAACAACGATACGGTGCCGACATCTGGATACGAAATTAGTTTTTAACAAGCTTTACTACTCAGTCCGAAGGCACTTTTAAATTGCTAAAATCTGAATAAAAATGGTTAACTTGGCGTTATTTATTTACTTGAAGCACGTCTTTCTTTCCTTAACTTGACCTATTTTCTGTACACTTTGAGATATTCTCACTAAAACTTATCATTATAATATAAAATTATCTTCAAATACAATTTTTGTACGAGATTATTTCACCAAATGAAGAAAGCTAAGTTTTCCATTCACATTCACATTCACACTAATTTGATACGGAAAATTTAATTTTTATTCATAATTTCTATTTGAAAAGGGTTCATTCTACCTGATAACCCATAATTTTCTTTAACTCGTGAAACTAAATTTAATGGCGCGTCGTTCATTTCGATTTCATCGTGAAGTGTAAACGGTAAGGCCCATAGTCTCTTGATAAATAAAATGAACTATGAATTTAATTCATGTATTTCAAGATATACTCCTACTATCAAATCTACGTTTTCTAGTTTTCTTTATCTCTTCACATTTAATTTTTTTGCACACCAAAATAACAGGAAAGTACTTATTGTTTGAAATATGTGACATTCGGTTGAAGAATTAACACAAAAAAATGGTGCAACTCAGAAAGTACATGATACGAAGAACACATGTTTTTCATTGGAAAATAATCTTCCAAAATTTTATAACATTTGGCAACCTTCACATCTCGCTTTCCTGTTATCTAGCACTTGGTCGACGAAAATGCAGAAAGAAGAGTAAGAAGCCAGTTGTCACGTCTTGTCTTAGGTGTTTATGGCTTTGAACGGGGTTCAAAGCGACATCTGGAAGAAAATAGAGAAACGATTAAGTTGTTGTACCATTTGCCGTATGTTGCAGGCGTTTATCATTGTTTTTTTGTGTTCATGCAAAGGCGCCTATATTAGAGGCGATTAATTCCGGTTCTGTATTGAAAACTGTTCGACACTTGGAGACGTCGGTTAATCGTTCGATTAATTTAATCAATCGAATATATGCAAATATAATCGAATCATTTTGTGTCGAATAACGAATACCACATGGGCTGAAAAGTCCCGGAATTTTTAATGAAAACAATCGTTTTTTGAGCAATGCTGTATTTCTTCCTCAACATAGTTTCATTCGAGGGAAATACACTTGGTATAGCGAGTTTTCAAAATTCCGATTTCCTTTCTGTAGTACGAAACGTCTAAGTGTTCGAAATATGTCTCAGTGTATCTCTATAGTCTACCTATTGGACTCAGGAGTGTGGTGATGGATCCACGTTTCATCCATCGTCACAAAACGTCGTAAGAAGTCCACTCGATTACGCTTCAAAAACGCCAAACCGGCTGTTGTTTCATCAATTCGCCGTTGTTTTTTATCAACGGTCAACAAACGCGGCACCATTCGTGCGGAGAGCTTTTTCATGTCTAAAATGTCGTGCAAAATGTATCCCTCTCGATTCTATTGAAATGCCTACGGCCTCAGCTAACTCGTGTAACTTCACTTTACGATCGTTCAAAACGAGTCGATTTTACGATTCCTGCATTCGAAGCCTCTATTGGCATTCCAGAGCGAAGTGCATCTGCGGTGCTTGTACGGCTCATTTTCAATTCACTAAACCACCGATAAACTGTTGTTCTCGGAGGAGCAGAAGTGGAATATCATTACGTCAATCACTGCATTGATTGTTCAAAAGTTTTTCCCATCAAAAAACAATGTTTGATCAAAATACGATATTCCTCTTTTTCCATTTTCTATACGAATGCACAGGTAGTGACACACACAACTGTAGTTTATGAATAAATAAAAGAAATGCCATGAAACTTCACACATAAACTAGTGACGGATGAACTTCTCGAAATTAATCCTGTTTATTTTTAGTGGCGCCAGCTGTTGAAAAATCCCAGAACTTTTCAGCCCATGTAGTACATCGAATAATTGTCACAGTAATCGCGATTAATTAAAAAAGGAACCATTCTCAAAGTTAATGCATTTTTAGGTTAAGAGTTACCTATGGAATTTTTCCATAGGTAACTCTATGGAATTTTTAGGAATTTTTGACCATCTAACATCGACAACTCGATAGACCACGCGACCAGAATAACGACGTGATACGTTATGCAGACTTTAATTGTATATGCTTTTAGTGCTGTCCTTTTCACTCTCAAAGTGAATTTAAAATCATTTCCCGCAGTAAACCTCAGCTGTTGCCACTTTTGTCGAAATATATCGAATATGCTAAACTATTTTTTGTTGAAGCATAAAAATAATCCTCTGGTGGTGGAGGATACCGTGCAAACATAGGAGTTTGCAGGAGTAAAAGGCGGAATTGAAGGAAATGGTCTAGGTTCCCGTACTGAAGAGATAACATTAAAATTGAAGATGCCAAAGAAATCTACCATACTAGTGGTGAATGATTCTATAAATAAACTTCTTCTGAGCTAGTAGTTATAGGGTCCAAGCAGAAATCTTCAAACAAATCTGCTATTTCAACAACATCCGAAGAACAAGTAACTTTGAATAGGAAAAAAATGTATGTTGGTGCAGTAAAATATTTTGCAACTTTTTCATACTGAAATACCATTTCATTAAAAAACCATTATTCTGCACTTCGATGTTTATTTTAGAATTATATTTAATGTAACTTTTGAAATTGTGACTTCATAATCTTTTTTTTTATTATCAATGTTTGTTCTTTATTATTACAAGAAATAAATATTCGCTCGAATACTGGAAAGACAATTATGAAACGTTGTGGGTGTAGGCACATGGGTCTTTTAAGCAACTTTGCCTACTTGAAAATTATATAAATTTGCATAAAAATACCAAAATTAAAACAAAAATTGCTGAAAAAAAATTATTTTAAAAATTGAAAATAATTTTTCTCAAAAACGGTTTTTTTTCATTTCTTAAAAAAATATGTGAATAGCCTTAAAATTTCCAACAAGTCGAACATATATTGGAAGATTTTTTACAGCACTTTCATAGGAAAAAAGTTTTTCTAACAACAACTTTTTTCAATTTTGTTTAAAGTCAAGATAGCGATATAGTGTTTTCGACAAAATAAACTTTTGTCGAAAACGTTAACTTTCTATCTTTTATAGTTTCTGGAATGTAAGGAATTTTTGTATTGATACTCCTGAAACAATTATTATGTGTAAATTATCTCGTTTGAAATGTTCTGGACATGTTTCTAAATAGAAAAAAGTTAGCAGATCATGTAAATCGTGATAATTTTCTACATAGAAATGTTACAAATTGAACATTATTTTTTATTTTTTTTTTTGGCAGACTTATCTCACTTCTTAACTAGGCGAACCTAGCCAGAATTTTCACCTGCCCCCGGGCTTCTGAATGCCAAAGGGGGACTAGGCTCTGCGGAATGCACGTATCTGCATGCTCGTGCTGTTTTAGTCCTGACCGAGGAATTGTCGGACAATCGCGCAGGTGCTAAGGATGACCGACTTTTGGATGCCGGCCAATTCCTTCTCGATGTTCAACACCTTTAGCGCTTCCAGAAGTGTCTTCGGGATAATTCCAGTTCCAGAGAGAACGACTGGAACAATTCTTGGGACCTCCCTTAGCCCCCACAGTTCCTTGAGCTCCACGGCCAATGGTCGGTACTTGCAGATTTTGCGACCGTGGGTCTCCTCCAGATTCTGGTTCAGTGGAATAGCGACATCGATGATGGTGACTTTGCGGTCGCTCTTGTCGTAAACCATTATATCTGGGCGGTTGTGGTGGATCGAGAGGTCGGTCAGAACAGTGCGATCCCAGTACAGCTTGAAACGGTCATTTTCCAGGACAGGTGCAGGCAGGTACCGGTAGTTTGGTACGTTGTCTTCCAGTAGAGCACATTGGAGCGCCAGTTGTCGATGAACAATACGGGCCACGTTGTTGTGGCGCTCGGTGTAGGCTGCGTTGGCCAAAACGGGACAGCCTCCCATAATGTGCTCTATGTTTTCACCTGGTTGATGGCACATCCGGCAAATGTCATCAACGTCTTGATGCCAGACGTACCGCCTGCAGTTTCTCGTCGGCATTATCCTGTCCTGGATGGCTATCATGTCGGCTTCTACTACTGAAGAGAGTTCACCACGCGTTAGCCACAGATTAGATGCGGCCTGTCGACGTGTGGCCGGTCCAGTTGATGGGGGTGGGCACCATGCACTGCCTTCTGCTTCCAAGCTGCAATCTTCTCCTCCACTGTCTGCAGATTGCAGTTGAGTTGGTACTCCGCTTGCGCCAAGTGCAGAGCGCTGTATCCTCTGTCGGCGGCGCAGACAGCCCGGTATAGCGCGTTTTGGTTGGCGCGTTCTGCGAAGTACTCGCGCAGTTGTCGTACCTGGGCAACACACAGTGCAGAAATGTCGACGATTCCAAGTCCCCCTTCTTTGCGTGGTAGTGAAACTCTCTCCAGTGCCGATTGAGGATGGTGCATTCCGGCCTCTTTGAATGCTTTCCTCATCCTCCTCTCAAGGTCCTCTAGGTTAGTTTTGCTCCATTTGACTACACCAAAACTGAAGGTCAGCAGGGGAACCGCGAATGTGTTGATCGCGCGTACCTTGTTCCCCGCGTTGAGGAAAGTCCTCAGGACACAGTTCACTCGACTCAAGAACTTGTCTCGCAGCTCCGTCTTGATGTCGGAGTGGCGAATCCCGGTGAGCTGTCGGAATCCAAGATATTTATAGGATTCGCCACGAACCATGTCTCTTATAAACTCGCCGTCATAGACCTCGTAGCCTCCGGATTCGGTAAGTTGTCCTTTCAGCAGGTGGACACAGCGACACTTGTCGAGGCCGAACTCCATACAGATGTCCCTGCTTATGTCTTCGGCAACCCGGATAGCTACACCTAGACGCTGACGTGAATCAGCGTAGACCTTGAGATCGTCCATGTAAAAGGTATGGGTCACTTCTTCGTGGGCGCCGTCGCCATACCTTATTTTATAGCCATGACCGTTTCTATTGAGCGTCCTACTGAGGGGGTTCAGTGCCCGACAAAACCAAAGCGGGCTGAAAGAGTCGCCGTGGAATATCCCCCTCTTTATCTGCAGCGTTCTAGACTGCAACACATTTTCCCCATCACTAAGGTGCAGAGACGTGCTCCACTGCCTCATCGCATGCTGCAGGAACCTATCGACGACGGGATCAATTTTGTAGAGCTCCAATACCCGGACGAGAAACGAGTGAGGTATGGAGTCATAAGCCTTCCTGTAATCGATATAGGCTATGCTTGGGTTCCGCTGGTTATAAACCGCCTGGCCGACTATGGCTGCGTCGATGATGGCCTGGTCTTTGCAGCCATGCGTATTTTTTCTGCATCCTTTCTGCTCTTCTGCGATGATATGGTGTTGTTCGCAGTGGGCAGAAACTTTGGCGGTTATGATGCTGCTTAATATCTTGTACAGACTCGATAGGCACGTTATCGGCCTGTACTTTGATGGGTTCAATGTGTTGCTGTCTTTCGGGAGGAGGAATGTGACGCCACGGGTGGCGAATTCAGGGAGGTTGTGTGGGTCACGTAGCACCTTGTTGAAGCACTCAGCTATCTTTTGATGTGCGACGGTCAGCTTCTTGTGCCAGAAGTTCTGAACACCATCGGGGCCCGGTGCTGCCCAGTTCCTCAGGTACCGCGAGGCTTCGCGGACATCGTTCTCTTCGACGATGATAGCTGGCATCTCTCCAATTTCACCACAACTCTCCTCCTCCCGTCTTAACCACATTTGCCCGTCGCGATGTTGTACTGGGGTCTCCCAAATACCAGCCCAGAAGTTCGTCACATCGCTAATATCTGGCAAACCTTCGCGGTAGTCGGGCTTCTCGTCGCTAATGTGGTCGTAGAACGCTTTTTCGTTATCTCTGAACATCCGATTTTGTTCCTGGCGCTTTGCAGAGTCAGAGTAACGTTTCAGCCGTTTAGTTAGGACGCTCAATTGCTGTACCAGTGTGTCGAGTTTTTCCGTCAGCTGGTGAGCTCCCAGCTGGCGAAGTTCAGTAGGCCGCACGATCACAGCAACTTGGCGACATAATTTCGCCGATCTGCTGCCTCTTTTGTACGCCATCAGTCTTCCAATTGCGGCGCGCTTGTTTAGGATCCGTTGCTCCAATCTCCTTCGCCATGGAGGCTCACGCCTTTCACGGAGATGTTGGAGCAGTCCGCCTCTTGGCCTAATACGGTATCCTAAACTTTTGGCGGTCGCCACAGCAGCACAGTAAACTTTCAGTTGCAGCTCCTCCATGTTCTCAGCATCAACCAAGTGCAGCGGAAGAACGTGCTCGTTCATGAGCTTTACTGCACTTGTCAGCCTGCGGGAATGCTGCAACTTCGGGATCCTGGGGCGCGACAATGGGTCTGTGTCGCGGAACTGTGAGATCGCCTCGTCGTAGTGGAAGACCAGATCGCGTAGTAGTTGTTGATCTGGCTGTGGGTCTTCCGGCTCAGGGGGTTGTAGTACTGTGGCCTCCACTGGTGCTGATTCGCGTGCCCCACTCGCGAATGAATTGCTCAGCCGTACTGAACTTCGTCTCGACACATCGCTTGCTCTGTTGTTCCTGGAGCTTATTTCTCTCTGCACCTGCTGCTTGATCTCGTCGATTTGCGTTTGGGAGAGCATGTTGTTGCGTACTATCGCTCTACGCCTCGCGTTCATCGCGTTCTGATCAAGCCTCCCGACGAACTCTGGATACGCTTCCTCGAACATTGTTAGTATTCGAGGGCGACCGCTCATGTCCGTCTCCAAAGCAGTGCAGATGTAATAGGCGCGGATCACGAATTCATTCATTTCGTGTGTCCACATGATCCGGCGCCTAGTGGTACCCACAAGTGTGGACGACTGTCGTCTGGCAGTCGCAACACGTCTCGTAGGCGCAGCGTTTCTTGGGTGATGTCGATGGCTGCTGTTTCCGTGTGGCGGTAGCTCTTCGGGTTGAACCCGGCTGGTGGCCCGCTCTTGCACATCGCCCTCCAGCCGCTGGCCGCTCGCTCTTACGCCCGTTCCAGGACCAGCTCCAGTTCGGGGACCCTCCTCGGGTGATCGCATTCTAATTATTCTTCGTGATCGTAGCTCCATTTTATTGGGTGTATCTCCTTTGCCCGGGAGACAGCGGGTTGGCAAGGCCTCCATTACCCGGGAGGCCTTCCCCGGGAGAGATATAGCGCTCTGACTCGCTCGCACCCCCTCACTTAGCCACTTTCGACACCCGTTCTCGGAGCCAAGACCAGGTGTGTGTTTCCAGTTCACGCCCGATCTAAAAATGTCGTCATATGATCTTCGTGGAGGCGTGAGATAGGAACATTTGAGACCAACAGGCAGGCTCCTACCCTATGTTGATCCCCATTTGAGAACCAATCATGGAATTTATTTTTATTTTTTTTATTTTTTATTTTATTTTATTATTTTTCGAAGAAAAAAATGAAAGAGTTGTTATCCGAAAAACGTTTTCCCTGTAAAAGTGCCCGTATTCCGATGTATTGAGCTTGAGCTTGAGCTTGGGTAGACTGTACAATTCGTAGTTGCTCTCCGTGATTGACCTGAGCCAACCAAATTGCACAAAGAACACACAGAATGACGCTTGGGACTAGCACATCATTCTCGTTGTGTAATTTTCGGTGATTCGAGCTTTGAATGGTCAATAACGACGCCGGACACGTCCTTACAGTCACCAGGGGAAGGGAAGGAATGTTAGTATGATATTCGCAGCCCGAAGGCTAGAAGGGTGGCCTCTATAGCGTGGCTCCCTAACGTTTATCGTGGGAGGGATAGTTGTTAGTGGGGCGGGGTATGAATCAGGATTCACTGAGGTAATTGATGTGATTATGTAAACGCTAAATATCGGCTACTCGATGAAACGAAATTCCGAAAATCTAATGTGTCGTAGCGCACAACAGAGATTATTTTTAGGTAACCTGAGAAGGTAGGCCTTTAAAATTAATTAGACCGTCTACATATATATTCTATTATTCTCACATACTTTTTTGTCGATATCCAATCTCGACAACTGTAGGAAACCTGATAAGGTAACCGAGTGAACTCATTAAAAATCAATCGTCTCAAATTGCGACGGTGGTGAGTTATATTTAGGAAACCTGACCTGAGGGGTAAACAAGAGAACTCCTCTAACCTCCTGGTACGAATGGTTTTAATCATCGAGTGTACTCTTTATCGAACTTGAATCGCGACGGCGCAGAAGAATTTGAGAATTAAAAAACAGAAAAAACTAAATAATTAATTAATTAAATTGCCAGAATTTTACAATTATACAATTTTACAATTTTATAATTTATAAATATTATTATTTTATGACTTTTGAACTTGATAATTTTTAATTTCATAGTTTTATAATTTCATATTCTTAGAGTTTTAGATTTCATATAATAACTATTAATTATTAGATAAATTTTATGCGAATCCACTGTGAATCAGCCACACTCGTACTACACATGTGAAATTTTAAGCAAATATACGCGCCTTTCAAACTAAAACCAAAATCTATCACACCTATAATAAATTTCTAGCACTTTGATCGCTGTTAGCAGTTGTCACATACTTTTGCATTTCATTCCGTTGCGTTCCTAGAATTCGCTCTGATTTTTGCACTCTGTATGTGTTTCTCTTTCTCACACTCGTGTATACTCTCACACCCGTTAGGCTATACTCGTCAAAAATTATACACACATACACATGCACGAATAAAGAAACATTTCGCAATACGAAACCGAGTGAACGACGAATGCAAGCATATTGGCGTATACATACAGGTCAAGTGGAACAATTTATAAAAATTTGGATTGAAATTTTATTTCTTTCAAAATTAATTCCGGAAAATGGGAAAAATCCATCAAGCTTTAATGAGCTGAGTTAGAAAGCACATTCTCTAACGAAATATTTCTACTCTTGTCGAACCGAGCAACAAAAAAAACTCATCTTCTTCTTCTTTGTTTTTAAGAGGCTTTAAACTTTGCAGTTCATTCGCCTCTAACAAAAACACTCTTGAATAAAAAACAACGCGCATTACCTTCAGCCAAAGGCGCATATTCCGATGTATTAATTACTTATTGGAAATTGTAATAAATCATAACTATTTCTTCAGAATTTGAAAAAACAAATTTTCGAAAAATCTAAATTTAAAAACTATAACATCTACAAAAAAACTGGTTAAAGAATTAAATGTAGGAAATTATTTAAGTTTCCAACCAAAAATATCAAACAAATTTTTGAAAAAAAAAATCATTCAAAAAAAATATTTTGAAAATTAAAATTCATTCAATTCATAAATAGCCCTTACAGTTTCCAACAAGCCACCAATACATCGGAAGATGGACAACTTTACAGGAAACATTTCTTCCTGACAACAACTCTTTCATGGTTTCTTTGAAAAATTACTATTAATGTTTAACTCGTAACATTTTCATGTGTAAATTATCGCGATTTACATGTTTCAAAAACTTTTTTCTATTTAGAAACATGTCAAACGCGACAAATTACACACAAAAAAGTTACGAGTAAAACATTGTTTTTTTTCAGGAGTCTTTATGCAAAAATGCCTTATCTTCCAGAAACTATAAAAGATAGAAAGTTAACGTCTTCGACGAAAGTTCATATTTTAATAATATCTAAAACATTGTCGAATACACTATATCGCTATCTTGACTTTAAGCAAACTTAGGATTAGTTTCAATACTTTCAAAGAAAACATGAAGAAGTTGTTGTTAGAAAAACCTTTTTCCTGTAAAAGTACCTATCTTCCGATGCATGGCTGATTTGGTGGGAATTGTAAGGGCTGTTTACTTATTTTTTTGAGAAGTTAAAAAAAAACGGGATGAGGAAAATGAGTTTTAATTTGTAAAATAATTAAAACACTTGCAATGAGCGCCGTTTTAAGAATAAATTATTCAGTTAATTTATTCTTGAATGGAGAAGTAGCTTTGCTCTGCGATAACTCATTCTGTTTAACCCAACGAATCAACTTCAGAGAACATAATCTTAACATTTATTTTTGAAAGAAAAATTAACCTTTGTTGAAAAAAGTTGAGATAAATGGTGACAAAATAGAAGCCACTGCTTGTTAATCTTAAAAATAATGTTTGCTGCTGCCTTGTAAATTCACTTTATTGCACCTTTCGGTTATGCAAAAATCAAAACAATATTTCTAGTGCAGTGAGAAAAAAATGTTTTTTTCATATAGATTTATGAAGAAAAAATTAAAATCTGTATTTCTCATCAAATACACCATTTATTTTATTGGAAAAACTGCATGATCTTACACAGTAGATCCTAAATAGCACGTTTACAGAAAAAAAAACCTTTTCAACTTGTTGCATTTTCAACGAATTTAAACAGAATTTTCTACCGGCGTTGTAAAATCGTTGTTCCGTTAAATAAAAATGACTTCCAAATTAATTTCGTACATTTTGGGAACCCAAAAAAATTGGAGTATTGTCAGATACCTTTAGAAGTTTTTGGTTAAGTAAAATATTGAAATAATATTCCAAGTGCAGCGAAAGAAATATTCTCGGGGATGGTAATATAGCTGCCACGGCAAACGTTGAGATAAATTCTTCAACTCATCTTGTCGAGATTTGAAATCTATTTAAGCAATAAATCGATTTTTGTTTCGAAATACATTTTATCGTACCTAATTTTGAAACGATTACAAAAAATCTTCCGTGGCACAAAACAATTTTGTGTTAATGCCCCGGCGAAAGATAAAACGGTTTGCAATTTACGATTTAACTCCCCCTATCGAATATCGTCTCTCCTAATTTATCTGTTATCGGTAGAAATCTACAGATTCCCATCGTCGGTCCCGACGTTAATGTTCAGAGCCCCCTCCCTTAGGCACACATTCAATATCTCACGGGCATTACAGCGAAACCAGCCCGAGCTGCTTGCTTTAAATGATAAATTACACTTTACGACGAGAGCATAAAATATCTATAAATCAAGTTTATGGAACCTCGAGAAAGCTACGAAACGATCCAACGGTGGAGGTACTGAGGGAGAAGATTTTCATTTTCACCGCGTTCAGCGCGTACCTTCCCGTTAAATCGTTTCTCGGCTATGTCAGAACGGAATCCTTCGCCGTACCGCCGGAGAAGGAGAGGTCGTTAATCGGAGTATTTTCAGTTTCGACAGTTCCGGATCCACGCGGATGCAAGTACCAATAATACCGCCGATGAGGGACCGCTCTCGTTTCATCATATTGACGAGGGTGTTCGGCATCGTCCGGTCGCCGTCTTCAGCCCTTTCCCCGGACTCTTCGTTCGCACACAGAGGCGTGAAAAATGGGGAGTCATAATCAGTTACAACCGATCTGACGCGCTCCACGTGGCGTCAGCAGTCAGGGGAGGATATTGATGGCGGTAATAAATACTCACAGACAATTTCTCCAAACGTCGTGAAGGTAGCAAAATTTGGTTATTCCAGATTTGGAGTACGTGGAAATTTTTCACACCTCCACCATTGTGAATGCTCTGTTTGAAAGTTGTATCATTAAGGATCTGGTTTTCAGTTTGCGTTCGAACCGTTTGCCACCCAATTTAGCGTTCCCTCTAATGGGGTGGGGGTGAAGGAAACACAAAGGTGAATGGATGGCGATGTAACGTCAAAGTTTATCTTCCCCCTTCAGAGAGGTGGCACGGTACAATGACTATATAAGTAGGTCAGCATCGAGGGAAAATTGCTTTCCAGATGTCGACTATGTGGCTCCTGTGGGCGAATGGTTAGCGTCACATATGTTATGGAGGGTGGGTTCGACTTTCATTTTGGCTAGGATAGTTTTCGTCAGAGAATATCGAAGAATATTACTACGTTGAGACGGCGAAGTTCCTCTAGGAACATGAGTGCCTTTGAAGAAAAAGTGTCGAGTGTCGATGAAAGAGTGAGCAGGTGAAGCGATACATTGGAAATACGTTCAATTCCCATTAATGCTCTGTTATTGATTGTTTAGGATCGAAAATCATAACCAATCATGCCTATAGGTGAGGTGACGTGAGATGAAGGAGGCAAAGTGAATTCCTGTGAGTTGGTTGGAGCTACAAAAAAAAATCCAGCAATGTTCAGTATCCGTAAATGGGACGAGTGATGTATGGATGAAGGACCGAATAACGAGAGGATGTGGATTTGCGAGTCACCTTTAAATACAGCCTTCAGCTCGGAGGGATTGATATCAGCACGGGGGTAATGAGATGGATATAATGTTGAGTGGGAATATTTTCTCTCCCCATTTTCGAGCGGTGATCCCGAACATCCTTTGTTACATATGATATTTACAATATCTGGAAGCGTTCGAGCGTTGGGTTCGTTTAGAGTTGGGTCGGAAATATTCGAAACGAGTGTATGGTTATTGAGACAATCGGCATCCGGAGTGTGGAAGGGGAACAGAAACAGATGTCCAATAAATGGTAAATGAGAATCGATATCGTGACTATTGAGAGCAATATACTTCATCGCAATTGCTTTGGAATTCATTTATGTTGCTTCATCGAAACGTGTGTAAACGATTACATTTCATATCCTGTCGAACATTATTATTAGAATTTCTTGAACTAACTGCATTTCACTCCAGTGTACATCGTTTTGATTGATTCTTCGCTTGATTACTTCCTCAAAACACGATGAATGCAATGCAATGCTGGTGGAAGCTATATCCAGCACCTAGTGAAGGAACATTCTGACGGTGCTCAGTACTTCTTGGGTGTAGCATTTCTAGTTATTAGATTTTTTGACGAAAACCATGATTCAGTTTGTGAAATTCATTGCCTCGTCATTCATTTTACATTCAACATAATCGTCCATATAGCAAATAATTCTAGCAACCATGGATCGTTTGCGCACTGGGCTCAATCTACAGCAGCAGTACTCAACCTTTTTTCATACGGGTCACATATTTTTAAATTTATTCTATGCAGTAACAAGTACTGTTGATTGCTCGCTGTCTAGAACACTGAAACTGAACTACTGAACTTCTTGAATATCCAAGTAGTTTTGCAGTATCTCTGAGCAGAATTACATCTCCAACGCAGAACTAATCATCTCAGAAGACGTAGAACGGTAATAGAAAATCCAAACCAAACCTATTGTGTGGTGGTAGCGAAGGCGGAAGCAATAGTATCGAAACGAATTTTCACCTTCAGTTTTCCATAGGAAAACATAACTCTCAACGCTGAAAAATACGTCACTTTCAACCCAGAAACAATAATTGAAATCAAAAAAAATTAATGATTGATTGATAAAAATCACAAATAAGTTGTTTGCGATTTATTAGTCATCCAGCTAGCGATTGTGGGGCAGCAAAGCTTTCAAAATGGTATTTCTCAGGCCCGAGTTGTTTAGTTTTTCAAATTGGTCTTTTCAAAGCTAAAGACGAATGTGCTGAGAAAGATTCTATAATTAAAAAAAAAAAAAGTCACAGGAGGGTTGTGTCCGAGACACGACCGAATAGTTGACGTAGGATTCCGTTAGGCTTTCTGTTGATTTTGGATATGTTTGAAAAATTACATTGTTAAACTCTTTGATAATGATTTGGTGGCCCTGAAAAGGGCCGTTTTGTTTGGTTTTGGGTATTGTTTGTTCATTCCACCAGTGTTTACCGTGTGATGATAACAGAAGGATAGTAAACAGTCATTGGATGGTGCGTATCAGATAAAAGATGCCGAAGTGGAACGAGATATGATAAAAATCACCCTCTGTGATCCTAGACGAGATGCCTCCTGTGTTATGTATGGATGAAATAAAGGAAAAAAAAACTCACCAATATAATATAAGATAATTACCAATACCGAACATAATTATCAATCTTTCTCATCAGTGTTTACATGTTACTTTAATATAGAGAAAACATGTTTGAAATGGAGAAGGTAATTTTCTTTTCAAAGGTTCACTTTCTGAGTGTTTATTCAACCCAATGCGAATTTTAACTGGACTAACAGCACCTAATACAATATGTAGATAATATGGGAAATCACTTTTTCTAATATTTCTTCACTTTTCCGATTTTTCTCGCCGTATAAACTTTCCTTGGGTGAAAATGAACACAACAAAACAGATAGCTTGAACCAAACGATCCGTTCTCGAGCAGGAGCACACCTTGGTTCTTATTTATGAAAATTGGAATAAATCGAGTCATTTTAACACAACTGCTACCAAATACTATTTTACACTTACACTTGTGCCCAATTTTTCACAATACACGATTGATATGAAATTTCATGAAGCAATCAACGTTAAAGTTCCAAATTTAAATTTCATTCGCTAGAATTAATCGTATCACTCAAATTACTTGCAACACAAAAATACCCCCGACTCGCATATATTAGGCTGTCAAAAAAGACCTGCGGTATTTCCGCGAGGTGTCGTTGTAGCGCGTAGTTCTAGTTGTATTCATTGTATCGAGTCATACTATATCTTGTTGGAAAGGTATTTTTGCGCGCTATAATATAGTCCTTGACAGTGTTTTGTTTGGTTAAGTCGTTCGTGAGTTATAGTGTCGCAAATATGGAGCAAAATACAGAGAAAATCCGACATATTTTACAGTACTACTATGACAAAGGGAAAAATGCATCTCAAGCTGCCAATAAAATTTGTGCAGTTTATGGACCCGATACTGTTTCCATTTCCACCGCACAACGATGGTTTCAACGTTTTCGTTCTGGTGTAGAGGTCGTCGAAGATGCGCCACGCTCCGGAAGGCCTGTCGTCCAAAAATTGCGACAAAATCGCTGAATTAGCCGAGAAAGACCGGCATAGTAGCCGCCGTAGCATCGGCCAAGAGCTGGGGATAAGTTATCAAACCGTTATTAACCATTTGAAGAAGCTTGGATTCACAAAGAAGTTCGATGTATGGGTGCCACACACGTTGACGCATGTGAATCGCTGCTGAATCGCAACAAAATCGACCCGTTTCTGAAGCGGATGGTGACTGGCGATGAAAAGTGGGTCACTTACGACAACGTGAAGCGCAAACGGTCGTGGTCGAAGCCCGCTGAAGCGTCTCAGACGGTGGCCAAGCCCTCATTAACGGGCAGGAAGGTTCTGCTGTGTGTTTGGTGGGATTGTCAAGGAATAATCTATTATGAGCTGCTTCCCTATGGCCAAACGCTCAATTCGGACCTGTACTGCCAACAACTGGACCGCTTGAAGGTAGCACTCATGAAGAAGAGGCCATCTTTGATAAACAGAGGCCGCATTGTCTTCCATCAGGACAACGCCAGGCCACACACTTCTTTGGTGACGCGCCAGAAGCTCCGGAAGCTCGGATGGGAGGTTCTCTTGCATCCGCCGTATAGTCCGGACCTTGCACCAAGTGACTACCACCTGTTTTTGTCCATGGCGAACGAGCTAGGTAGTCAGAAGTTAGCCACAAAAGAGGCCTGTGAAAATTGACTATCCAAGTTTTTTGCCAATAAGGAAGCGAGCTTCTATAACAGGGTTATTATGAAGTTGGCATCTCGTTGAGAACAAGTCATCGAACAAAACGGCGCATATTTGACTTAAAACAGATGATTGTAACTAATTTTATGAACAAATGAAAATTCAAAAAAAAAAAAAAAATGGGTGGGTTATATATATTACATAACCGCAATGTTGACGTGGCAATCATTTGTTTGTATTGATTGAATTTTTGATTGAATGATCCCGAATTTCCGAATTCAATTGACTTCAATATATTTGCTTTGTGAATAAAATGATTGTATAATGACATGTAAGGTCAATTCATGCATTGTGATATATTATGTTCTTCGTTACAAGTAAATTTAATGACAGTTCTTTTACGTTCGGTATGATGCCTAGGACAAAATATGTGTACGGAAGAATTATCAAATGATTATTTTATTTAACGTTTCCTTCTGAAGTTTGCATCTCTCAAGTTTATGTACTTCTCGAACAGCGAATTTGCTTCATTTGATAAACTTCAGACACTCAGTTTCAATTTTGACATGTGCGTCGAACGCATATTGTTTAATCAATAGACGTTATCGCAGCAAATGGTTATCAACATTTTGCCTAATCATCAAATGGTATGCGTCTAAATTCAGTGAGTAGAAGATATGAAGGCATATCCTTCAATGCAATCTTGAATAACCGAGCCAAAGCGTTGTGTTCGTACCCGCTTTTGTAATCCGTGTTAAGAAAACACTTTACGGAGTGCAAAAAAGTACCCCCGGCTTGCATGAATCAACAACTTCAACTTCTACCTTTTATATTATAGAGGATTTATACTTGAAAGTTCATTCGCCTCTAGTGTCTGCACGATTTTCCTAGGTTCCTAAGTTTAGGAGACCGTCTTAAGTAAACTTTTTCTACTTTGCACAAAGGCAAGCGAGTACAAGAGTACTCGTAATTTGCTGCAAGGCCGATCTTGGTTCTGAAGTCTGTGTTGGGGAAACATATTTCAGTCGGAACAAAATTACCCCCGCCCTGCATGTATTTGCAATGCCAATTTCCCTACGCTCCATGGATTAGAAGTCTGTGTTAGGGAAACACACTCAGTCGGAACAAAAATGCCCCCAACTTTCATGTGTTTGTAATGCCGATATCCCCAAGGCTGCTTGGTTTTGATGGCTGTGTTAAGGAAACCGTAGATCGGGCCAATCAAAACGAGGCAGTTAGGGCGTTTAGATAACATTTAATATTTTACAGTTATTCAATTGTTTATCTAATGAAAAACAACATTTTATTAATTGCGATAGAAGCGTAGAAATATTCCCTATCGATTGATGCAAAAATCTTTCCGATCCAGTAAGAAATGTTCGAGTTATAAGCATTCGGAATCTTTCATTTTTTCCAGCATGATCTGTGTTTAGGTTTTCATTTTACCCCCCATATACTGCGGTTAGACGTAGTCCCACGTCAAAATACCGCAGGACTTTTTTGACAGCATAATATTTGCAATGCCGATTTCCCCCAGGCAGCTTGGTTTTGATGTCTCTGTTAGGGACCCGCCGCATGTGTCGTCAATTTCGACCAATCAGAAGTGGGTATTTCCGTTAGGATGGTGGTTAAGATTTTTCAATTGTTCGATAGTTAATTTCATGACATATATTTTTTTCTTCAATATAAAATATTGTTATGGAGTGCCGGAATCGGTTGACGCAAAAATTTCATCAATCTATCATGAAATGACTGAGCAATAAGCGTTTGAAATTGGACAATTTTCACGATGTACTCGATTTTAGATTTTCAATTTGTACCCCAATATGTTCCCGAAAGACGTAATCCTACGTCAAAACAACATTATACCAATAAATCCAAACGTACTCCTGAATTCACAAAAAACAGCAAAAAAGCAAAAAAAAATCCAAAACAGATTTCAAAATTTCTAAAATAACTCTTTAGTCGAAGGTTTGAGTGGAATTCTTGTACTCGCGAGAACAATACACGTAACGCATTCAGTATGCATCGCAAAATTCTTCTACGTTTCATTTGCTCTACTGCATAAATCCGCTTCCACCTCTTCGCTTTCACGAACCATCGCTCACTCTCCTTAGATGGCTCTTCTGCAAACCCATATTATCATGCCTACACCCCCATTTCGTAATACGAAGCTCAATGCCGTCAACGCGGATTCTCATTTCAATTTCCTTTCTCTTCTATTTTTATCGCTCTACTATGCTTCAACAAAATGGCGACGTTTTCAGTTTTGCGCAAATAATATGACTCAATTTTCAATTTTTTTTAAAACAATGAAACATCGCGGTTACACACTCCTGAATTTACAGAAGCTTCTTTCAGCCAAAAATAAATACAAAATGGATTTCGAAATTCCTAGAATAACTCTTTAGTAGAAAGTTTTAGTGGCCCTGGAAAGGACGGCATGCAAATCGACACGATGCCTTCACCGAATCATACCATACTGTGCGATATCGATCTTTCATTGTTTCTTACAATCCAGTAGAATATGTTTGTGTGTGTGTGACATAAGCATTAAGAAAGACTGCTGTCTGATAGCTGAAGCCAAGATGTGTGGACTAAAGGTGTGACCGTGTCGTCAATAAGTGCGCGAAGGGAAACGGTATAAATATACAGAGGACTGTGGAGAGGGATTTGACTGCAAATAGAGATGTCTAAATTTTTTCGTTTATTCGATTGTCGATTAATCGAGCGAAATTTATTTCTTGTAATCAAAAAGAACAGACATTTATAATAAAAAATATGATGTCATTATTTCAAAAGTTACATTAAATATAATTTTGAAATAGATATGGTGCA
Source organism: Toxorhynchites rutilus septentrionalis (assembly GCF_029784135.1). NCBI lineage: Eukaryota > Metazoa > Arthropoda > Insecta > Diptera > Culicidae > Toxorhynchites > Toxorhynchites rutilus. The sequence continues at coordinate 303,425,611 of NC_073745.1, read as the reverse complement.
GAATAATGGCTTTTGACTGAAATGGTATTTCAATATATTGATAAATTTACTATTTCATGATTTTTTGAGGACGTTTGAAAAAAGAGAACACCATGAAAATGATGCACAATATTTTTATTGCACCAATATAAAGTTTGTTTTGGTCTAAATTACCTGTTCTTCGAATGTTGTTGAAATAGCAGATTTGTTTGAATATTTCTGCTTGTCCCTATAGCTACTAGTTCAAAAGAAGTATATTTATAGAACATTGACCACTAGTATGGTATATTTTCCTTGGCACTCTGAATTTAAATACTACTATTTTAGAACGGGAGCTGAGACCACCTTCTTCAAGTCTGCATTTTACTCCTGCAGACCCTGAATTCTTCTTCCCAGTCTCCTCCACCACCAGGGAATCATTTTCATGCTGCAACCGTAAATGGTTTAGCATATTTGATGGATTTCGACGAAACACCATGACGGTTAACACTCCTATACTCGCGCATAGGTCTGAAAGACCGAGAAATCAATAATTCGTTCATTTTTCAGAAAACATCAACACTGCGACATTGCGATTCACTCTAGTTTTGTCATTCGTTGTTTGCCATCGTTTAGCATATCGTATGAGTTGGTACGAAGGAGACGTGTATCACTTTTCCACCACTTTCGGTCTGAGACACCGACGCGAGTATACGAGTAATTTTTTTGGACAAGTGATTTTTTTCCTATTTTAGAATTTTGTTCAATAAAATGTTTAAATTGATGTCAGTGGCGTGGAATATTTATCAAATAAAATGCATCATATCATTTTCGGACTATTTTTTTAAATTTTGGTCCTTTTTGTCACCGGATTGAACGGATTCATATATTATTCGTATATATATATTCGTCATGGAATCCCAGATCACCTACGCTCCGATTCTATTCCGCCGATATTTTCGGCAGAATATGGGAAAGTTGGATCTGAAAAATGTTCTTTACTGACGGTTCATTCATAAACGGGTCCACTGGCTTCGGCATCTTCAATGAAAATTCCAGTGCCTCTTTCAAACTCAAAGATCCTTGTTCCGTGTATGTTGCTGAACTGGGTGCGGTATATTACGCATTAGGGATCATTGAAACATTGCCCATCGACCACTATTTTATTTTTTCAGACAGTCTCAGCTCAATAGAGGCAATCCGCTCAATGAAAGTTGATAAACGCTCATCTTATTTCCTAACAAGAATAAGACAACTATTGAGTGTTTTGTTCGAAAAATTATTCAAGATTACCTTAGTATGGGTTCCCTCTCATTGCTCGATTCCGTCAGTATACGCTCGTAAGTTGGCAGCGCATGTGGATTGGTGATGAGTTCGGTCGTTGGTTACACAAAGGTCTCGACGAGTGCATGGTTCAAGGGATTGAATGTAGGTCGTGATTTCATTCGCGTGATATCTCGGCTTATGTCCAATCACTACAACCTAAACGCGCATCTCTATCGCATTGGGCTCGCAGCAAACAATCTTTGTGATTGTGGCGATGGCTACCACGACATCGAGCATGTTGTCTGGTCGTGTATCCGGTTCCATGCTGCTCGCTCTCAGCTCTCTAGAGCACTGAGAGCACAAGGCAGACAATCGGATATCCCCGTCCGGGATATCTTAGGTAGCCGGGATCCTGATCTTCTGCTTCATCTCTACCTGTTCCTCAGAAACGCCGATGTCAACGTTTAATGATGTTTCCTTCGTTGTGCCCCCGTTTCATATCCCTCCTATCCGATCGATAAACTTTTACTTAGTCGCGGCAATACATACACACACTCTTTACAGATGCACGGGCCGAAGGTTGTGCAGTCCACTGATCATTCAACAAGAGCCAAAGGTTGTACCGCTCATGACAATTCTACACGAGCTGATGATTGCGCCGGCTAGTGACCATTCTATCCTGGATTCCTCGAGGCGAGAAAGACACACCACGCTAGATATGGGGTACAGACTAGGGGGGCGTTGCTGATTAATGGTCGGCTGCATCCCAATAGGAAGTATCCCGTGTCGGGCACACGTACAGAGCATCGAAGACTGCAACATACCAATTATGAGAACACTTGTAATACTAACCTCGAGCCAACCGCGAGTAATCGGTTACATATTACTAACATAGTTGTAAGACAAAAATTGTCAAAATATTGGACTCCCGGCCCCGTCTGGCTAACGCCACATGTGCCTTAATAAAATATATATTTTGGAAAAAAAAAATTCGTCGTTAAATTCATACGTGAAGTACAAATGTTTGACATTCGTATAGTTGTTCACTAAATACAATGATCACACATATACACTCTTGTGAAAGAATTGCATTTGCGAAAGAATTGTAACTGTAAACTGTAAACTATAAATTAATTGGTGGCTTATGGTTATTTTTACAGTTACAGCTTCGGGCTTTGGGAACAATATCGACGATAAAACAAGTCGCAGGAAGTTCCTAGAAATCCTTCTGTCATCTTTTTATGGCCCATAAAAAAAACAGTCATTAAATTTTTGATAACCAAGAACACAGAAAAAAAGAATATTAGATATTGGAAAACTTGAAATTCCAGAGCCCTTACCATCTGGTAACTATCTAGAAGGTCGTTATACATTATTCTCTTCAAAAAAGAGCCAAAAAACACGCTACAACTGTATGAAACGTAAAAAATATGTTTGTCTCGATCATGCCGTTATGATGTGTTTCTGATTCATTTACTAATGGAATCTAAATCGATAAATACGTTTTTATGTTATATCATAGCTCTTTATAGTTTCATGAATTATATTTAGTTGCTTACTTTCAATTAATAACAGGAAAAAAGTCGAATATCGTTATTTGTGTTGGAGTATTAAAAAGTTTCTCTGTTTTGAGGAGGCTGAATTAAATGACTATTAAAACTGAATGAAGATGAAGAAAACATATTTTCTGGACATTTTTCATTCAATTATACCCATTTTTTCAAATAAATACCAATAAAGCTAAAAAAATATACAATAGCAATATTACAGAGAAGTTCAACTATCGGTCTGTGACACCGTGCGCGAGTATATGTGTTATGATTTTGCACGCAAGTAAAAGAGGGTTAAACAAATTTTGCACTGTATTTTTTTGAAAAAATGGTTCCCTTTTTCATTAATCACAATTACTTTGATAATCATTCGATGTATTCATATTTTGATTTTTCATTATTCTATACAAAATTACTCGATTAATTTTGCTGATATTCGATGATTTGAATCAATCGAACGATTGACCGACATCTCTAACTGCAAAACGCGGGAAAAATATTTCCATCACCAACCGACACCGAGAGTCGATTTATTCTCTTGAGCTGAAACATTAAATAATATAGAGTATATTACAAACTTTAACCGTAAAAGACTTACCTTTCAACTTTTCAATGCTCTTATTGCCATCAAAACAATTCCACACACAAAGAGCAAAAAAACAATATTGCAAAATATTGCTGATTGTTTACATATAAAATCCAAGATGGCTGAAAGCCCTTTCTCATAAGTTGCGCTACCGTATTGTATTTATCGTAAGCTGAAGCGAGACGACTTGAATGATGATGATGATAAAGATTTGAATCATTGAATTGTATTCATCAGTTCACTCGCCTCTGGCCTTGAAAAGGACCAATCTGGAAAACTAAACTGAACACTCGGCCTGGGAAAGATAAATTCGAAAGCCTCGCTGTCGTCTGCTCGCTAAATATACAACTGATGAATTATGAATATTGTAATCATAAATCGCGAATGGGTTGTTTATTCTCAATTAATAGAATACGGGGGAGCTTACATCGCAATATTTTCTCTATCCACATTGTCCGAATAACGAATGCTGCGACCGATTTATGTGTGTGGTTTTTATAGTGGTTAAGATTTTTGTATAGTGTTTTAGTGAATAAAGTGTTGAAAATAAAATTTCGTGTTTTCTTTTTATGTGTTCGGCCTGGGCCGTAACAGATATCATATTCATATTTTCGTACCCACATTTTCATTTTTATGCACTACTAGCTGACCCGGCAAACTTCGTCCCGCCCAAAATTTGTTTTTTGTTATCAATACCTTTGAACATTCACGTTTTTTTACTATGAGCAAGTTCATGGGTCCAATCGCAGAACTGTTCATTGATTGATCTTTTATTTGACCCCGCTGAATTTACCTTTTACTATAACATTCCTAGTATTTCTAACAAAACTCATCATCATTTATTCCATGTAACGGAGAAACATGTTATTTGCAAGTGGTTGAAAAATCATGAACGAATAATCTGATATTATAAGATTATTCGTTCATGATTTTTCAACCACTTGCAAATAACATGTTTCTCCGTTACATGGAATAAATGTTTGATACAGAAAATGTGATAGAATGAAGACAGCCCCAAATCGGACAATTCCTTCCTCGAGTTCTGCTCTTATCAACACTTCCGGCGAACCTTTTTGTTCGGTGTAGATAGAAGAAGATATAGGAGATATCGAACAAAGATCAATTACGCTAGCGCAAGCATCAAATGGATTAACAGCACTTGTCACTATGTAATTGTAGAACATATGTGAATTTAATTTTCCGAATTTTCCCTTTTTCCTTCATAGTTTTCCGAAAATTTTCAATTGTCATGTTTGGTTGAAATATTTTTGGTTGAAATATGTGTAATATTTTTATTCCATTCCAGAGCAGGGAGTACCATTATAGAAACATTTCTCATACCCAAAAACCCTCAAATCCCAAATTGTGCTCGATAAGTTCTCGAGTTATGCAGAAGTTTGTGTTTTGTTTATGTGGCAGCCCCTCCTAGAGTGGGGGGAGGAGTGTAATCACCATAGAAACGTTTCGTGCCCCGTAAAACCTGCACATGCCAAATTTGGCTCCATTTACATGATTAGTTTTCAAGTTATGCAGAAATTTGTGTTTCATTTGTATGGCAGCCACCCCTTAGAGAAGGGGGTGGAGAGTTCAATCATCATAGAAACATTTATTGCACCTTTAAACCTCAACATGCCCAATTTGGTTTCATTTGCATGATTAATTCTCAAATAGCAGAAATTTGTGTTTCATTTGTATGGCAGCCCCCCCTTAGAGAAGAGGGAGGAGTATATAAAACCACCGTAAAAACATTTATTGTACCCTGAAACCTTCACATGCCAAATTTGGTTTCATTTGCTTGATTAATTATCGAGAAACGCAGAAATTTGTGTTTCGTTTGTATGGCAGCCCCCCTTAGAGAGAGGGGTGGAGAGTCTAACCACCACAGAAACATTTATTGCACCCTAAAACCTCAATATGCCTAATTTGGTTTCATTTGCTTGATAAATTTCCGAGTAATGTAGAGATTTGTGTTTAATTTATATGGCAGCCCCCCCTCAGAGAGAGGGCAGAGGTCTCAAATTATCACGAAAACCTTCCCCGGCCCCTAAAACCCCTACATACCAATTTTCATGTTGATCGGTTCAGTAGTTTCCGAGTCCATAAGAATCAGACAGACAGACAGAAATTTATTTTTATATATATAGATAACGTCAACATGATTCGCAACTAGACAACTGACTAACGCATGATAACGTAATGTGTAATGTGTAATGTGTCAAGCTGTATTATTCTCATTTTTTCTAGGTGATTTGTTAAGTTTTCGTGATTGTTAAACATACAGAATGGTAACAGGCCAGAAGAGCCAGACGGGCCAACCAGAAGAGTCCGCGTGCCGTGGGTTAGTAATACTGATCTACAGTATAACACACATCGTCAGATATGCTGGCCGAAATGTAACAGTTAATGGTGACCGCTATAAGACCATGAACACTGACATTTTGATACAATAGCTTTTCATCAACACAAATGCAGAGTTAGAAGTGCAATGAAGTACTTCATGATCTTTTACTTCTGTTTTTGCATTAAAACACCATGATAATTGGGTAATTTGCGTAGAACGAGATGACCTACGAATTAGATACTTATTGTAATTCGAATGCATATCGTATCTGAAAACTCATCGTTGGACTCCTGAAAATTGATCTTTCCAAGAATATTTAAACACACAATAACCTTGAACTTTCTCGCTCAATGTCGAGTCTCAGTTCGGCAGTCCACAGCTGCCACATTTAAAGGACGGGCGTTCACGGTATCGCCCTCAAATTACCCCCAAATGTGGGAGTTAAAACCCGCGCGTTGGTGTCTGCCTCAAAGATATGGGTTTGTTTGTGCAGCTCCTCTGCCATTTTCTTAGCAGCGGGTGGACGATCTTGAATGAACTTATCTCTACCTTCACTTTCCTTTCACCCACCTTCCACTGTCGGGTTTGCACTTTCATGTTACATTAGAAAATCCGACCGAGCGCGTTGGTTGGCTGGCTGGCTGGCTGAGGGGTGGAACTTGGGGTGGAACTTGGCGCTAGGTGTTCGTGTGGGTTGGTTGAACCAGAACGGGGTAGTAATGAATGGATGGCAGATTAGCCAGAGTAAAATGAGCTGGTGTTTGGTTGAATGGATACGTTTTCTATCTCGTTGGGGTTTAGTTCGTCCTAATGCTGTTTCCACGAAATCGGGTGAAAAAGTCTCGTCTCGTCTAAAAGGGTTATGAATGAGGAATAGTGGGAGTTCGGACGAAATACGTTATCTGGAGTTGGTGGAAGCAGGAGGATATACTGAAATAAATGGAATGTAACGGAAGATGTGGCTGCGCTGGCGAGATTGCAACGATGAAGTCTTAGTCATTTTGGACCCATCTTCAGAGGAAAATCACAAGTGAACTATTCCTTTTTATAGTGCAGAGAGTTTATTTTTGAATATTCAAACTACGGATAGCTATGTTCTAATGTTGGATATGCCAGAAAAGATTATTATGAATTTTGATATATACTGCTGTTGACGCTTACCCAATTAGTCCTACGTTGTGTTTTTTCTTTTACAGCTCACTCCGTAGCAGCAGACGACACAGGTAAGTTCCAGGTTTTTCCTTTCCAGGTCCTTCAGCAGCAGCAGCGACGGCGAACAGCAAGGGAAGCAAGCAGCAGCGTACTAACGGCGATTCCAGCGAAGTCCAGGTAAGTAGAAACAGGTAAGTCACTTTTTATTTCTCTTCATAAATCTCTTCACATGAAACACAATTTTATTTTCTATTTCTATTCAACTATAACTATACACTCGAATTTTTACTACTGGTCTGCTCTGCATACGAAATGGAACTGAGTCGGCTTAGCTGACTCGGTAATGAATCTCATGATCATTATCGGTTGCCGGGTTGCCAGAAAACAGAAATCAAATCTCGTCTAAAAAAAACGTGATCGCTAGCACAAGCTATGGCGTGTTCTCAAAATTTCCCTATAGTAATTATCAGAATCAACAACTGCTAATTTTTAGATTTCTTTGCATCGAATCGTACGCTGCTTTGAAATCTGCTCCCGTGGCAGAGTGGTTAGCATTACACGCATATTCTAGGACTTTCTACTCCAGAATACATTCAAGCGTGTCATTCGACATGGCACGAAGCTAGGTTCGGCCAAATTACAATATCTTCATGCTAATGGTGCTTGTTTGACCGCTGCCTCGACTCTTACCGTTTTTTTATTTTGAAAATTTGCACATATAGTGGCTAGTACCAATAATCGTAATTTTCATAATCGGATGACTAATTTCAATCACAACTGTTTTTTTATAAGGGCGTATCCAGAATCATTGACTTTTTTCTGCAAATAACCATAACTCGAAATCCAGATCTATGATTGAAATATGGTGTGCAGCAAAACTGTTTGGAAATCACTATTTAGTGAAAACAGACGAATTTCATGCCAACTCGACTACAGGGAAACTTTGATATAACGTACCTCGATATAACGTCACTCGATATAACGTACATTTTACCTCGGTATAACGTACACATTTCCAAAGTGCAAAGGAAAAAAAATTTGAATATTTTTTTTCTGAAAGAACAATGAACTATCTGTGTTGTGATGCTAAAACATGGTTTATACCTTTAATCAATCCCGAAATACAGCTAGTTTTGTGATTCCGGATTCTAAATGAATCAATCTTTAATCAACAGTACGAAGGGAAACATCATGAGAAAGACTGGCCTCGTCTTCTAATTGAATTTATTCATTAACTTTACTAAAATAGCAACACAATAATGTATTTTAGGCTACGTTTGTGAGTCCTTAATTATGCTCCGATATAACGTACAATTTTGAAAGTGAAATGTACGTTATATCGAAGTTACCCTGTACCTACAAAATGTTGGTTAAAGAATGAAATGTAGGAAGTTATTCAAGTTTTCAATCAAAAATATGAAACAAATTAAGAAAACCAAATTTAATCGAAACAAAATTATTTTGAAAATAACAATTATTTTTTACATGTTTTTGAAAGATTCTAAACAAAAATTATATGAATAGCCTACATGATTCAACAAGTCACTCATACACCGAAAGAAGGGCGCTGCTACAGGGAAAAAGTTTACCTAACAAGAGCTTTTTCATGTTTTCTTTGCCAAATTACTATTAATGTTTAACTCGTAACATTTTAGTGTGTAAATTATAGCTATAGACATATTATGCAAACTTTTGCTATTTACCTTCATCCATACAAATGAAAAACAAATTTTCTGCATAACTCAAGAACTAATTCAGCAAATGGAACCAAATTTGGAAATTGAAGGATTAAGGTCTGGAAGGTCGAAAAACAATGATTTTTCGTGTTTTTTTTCGGATTTTAGGAATAAAGCGGAGTGTTCGAGTATTTTGGTTATTGTTTAAGGTATATTTGAAGATGTATTTTTCATTTTTTGAATGCCCGAATAATGATTGTTAAGCTGTTGACAACTGCATGCGTAGATGCTGTCTGAAAATCGGTACCTTGCTGATAGTATCGGTTCTGAAGCAACGGGGTGTCGCAGAACAAATTCCAATGGGTATTTTGGAACTTTATGACAATACCTGATTGACAAAAGGGCGGTCTTATTGTTAAAAAATAGTTTTTCACATGAAAAATTGCTGTTTAGAATCTCATAAAAAATCTAAAAAATTAACAGCTATGTAACGTTGTAGATAATTCATTTTTACATGCTGATAAAAAATTTCAGATGCCATGCGAATGAAACACAAAGGGCCTGGCTGGGTAAAGGAGTAAAAAGTGCCCCCAAACCAAATCACCAGCTGTATGGTTAATATTGTATAGGATATTAAATAAAACAATTTGGCGGTTTATTTGGACCCCTATAGTGATCTATAGTTCTATACTTTTTCATTTATTTCACGCCATCCTCAAAATCTTTGAGATAAAAATATGAAAAAAATACTGAATGTGCATCTTACTACGGTGTATCAGGAAAAATTATCAACAAAAAATTTCATCAAAAATTTTAGTACTGAAAAAATATTGAAATTTTGAGAATTTTTTTTTTGATTTAAAGATTCAGTACTACTCTAATTCATATTTAAATGTGTTTCTAAGGCTTTTCTAGATATGTGTGATTTTTTCCAGATTTTTTTTTGTGTTGCGTGGTACAAAAAATTGTAAGGAGTAGTATCTAGGACACGACCGCACATTTTCGACGTAGAACTACGCAATTATATCATGCAATCCACTTGTTCACCACTTCGAATATTATTTTAGAATGCATCGAAATTTTTGTAACGGATTATGCTCTTCGTACAAATAAATTTGATGAACGTCCTTTTACGTTTGATATGATGCCTAGGACTACCAAAATATTTGAACGGAAAAACTGTCAAGAGAACATTGTATTTTACATTTCCCTCTGAAATTATTTCACATCTCATGTTAACGAAGTTCTCGAACCGCGTAAGTTTATTCACCTTCAGTATCTGAAATGACGATTTTCCCAGGCTTCTCAGTTTAAAAGTACGTTTTAGGGAAACATATTTCGGTCTGCACAATGACAAGCGAGTACGAAGGTACTCAACACCAAAAATACCCCCGACTTGCATGAATTTGCAAAGCGGATTCCCCCAGACACATTAATTTTGAAATCTGTGTTAGGGAAACACAGCTCAGTGGGGAAAAAATACTCCTGACTTGCATGTTTTGACGAAGCGGATTCCATCAGGCACATTGATTTTGAAGTCTGTGTTGGGGAAACCGTAAATCGGGCCAATCAAAACTTGGCAGTTAGGGCGTTTAGATAACACTAGACATTTTACAGTTACTCATTTGTTCATCTCATGGAAAATAACATTTTATAATTGTGATAGACGCGTAGAAATATTTCGTATCAATTAATGCAAACATCTTTCCGATCTGTTAAGAAATGTTCTCCCAATTTTCGTGAATTTAAACCGTTTAGAGATTAGCGAATTGTAATGTATAGCATATCAAACAAATTTACAAACAAATTAGAGAATTTCCGACTCGATTGGTATGCTAACCATGCGAATTCGTTCATAGTGAAAATAGTTATTAATGTTAATTTTATTTCATGGAAACGATTTGGCACCCTTCCTGAAAAACGTAGTTCCACGTCAAAATTTTTTTTTTATATTTCCAATGAATCTGGTTGGGTATGGGAGTAAAAAGTCCCGCAAACCGAATCACCAGCTGTTTGGCAAATATTGTATGGGATATTAAATAAGAAATTTTGGCGATTTATTTGAACCCCTATGTGGTTTAACATAGGATCTATAGTGACAAACGTACTTTTTCGTTTATTTCACGCCATTCTTAAAAGCTTTATATATTTTCTGGCATTTTGAAATTTTGAAAAAAAAATAACTTTGAGACCCACTTCTGCTCTAATTTTTATTATTTTCATTCGTATGTGTCTTTTTTTTCCTCATGTGGCGTAAATTTTCCTGAGCATTTTAAGAGCATTGCGAAACACAAAAATAATTTTCTTCATCGTCTGCATTATTATTTTTATTTTCTTGAAATAGATTATTTTATTGTATTCGTGGTTTCAATTGTAAGATTGAAGTAAAAAAAATAAAAACAATTCGGATTTTTTAAAGTGTTCTTCTCATTAATGATCTTTCCACAAGGACTTTTTTTCTCACAGAGCTCTATCGTACTGCTGACACTTATGAATTTGGTAAACCACCTAAATGCAATGTAAAGATAATCTGATATATTTTAAGATACGAGATAAAAATTGTACAGCACAATGCTCTGAATAGACCGACAAAATTTAGACACATGAAAAACAAAATTTAAAAAATACTAGAGCAGTAATGGGTCTCTAAATTCAAAATAAATTAAAAATGTCCAAAGGCCAAAGAACAATATTTTTTTCGCGCAATCCTCTTGAAAATTCAAGAAAAAATTACGCTACAAGTGGAAAAAAATAACACATACGAACGTATTTAAATAAAAATTAGACTAAAATTTGGTCTCAGAGTAATACGTTTTTTTTCGAAATACCTGAAAATATTTTTTTTGTACCACGAAAAACACTCTAAAAATTCTGAAAAAAATCACATATACCTAAAATAGACGTAGGAACAAATTTGAATACAAACTAGAGTAGTACTGAATCTCAAAAATAAAAAACAAATAAAATTTCATTTAGTATAAAAATAAAAAAAATATTTAAAATTTTCTTTAGTGTTTGATTTTCTGATGAAAAAATTGTTTGAAAATTTTGTTCGATACACCTAAGTAATATGTACTTTCAGTACTTTTTCATATTTTTGTTTCAAAGCTGTTGAGAATGTTGAAACGAAAAGGTGCATTTTTCACCATAGATCCTACGGTGTACCATATAAGGACTCAAATATATGGTACTAATGCCAAAATGTTTCATTTAGTACCCTATACAATATTTTCCATACAGCTGGTGATTTGGTTTGGGGGACTTTTTACTCCCTTACCCAGCCAGACTCTTTGAAAATATAAAAACAATATTTTTTTTGTAGCGCGACACTGAAAAAAATCTCAAAAAATCACACATATCTAGAAAAGCCGCAGAAACACATATTAAATATTTTTTTTTTTTTAATAATTTTTCTTGATACACTGTAGTATTTTTTTTCAAATTTTTATCTCGAAGTTTTTGAGGATGACGTGAAATAAACGAAAAAGTACGTTTTTCACTATATATCCTATGTTCAATCACATAGGGGTTCTAATAAACCGTCAAAATTTCTTATTTAATATCCTGTACAATATTTGTCATACAGCTAGTGATTTGGTTTGGGGGCACTATTTACTCCCTCACCCGGCCAGGCCCTTTCTGCATAACTCGAGAACTAATCAAGCAATAGGATAAGGGTAAAACCCAAGGAAGGAATCGTCCGATTCAGGATATCATCATTTTATTATATTTTCTGTATCAAACATGTATTCCATGTAAGGGAGAAACATGTTACAAGTGGTTGGAAAATCTTGAACGGGAATTGTGGCTGAAAACAACTTGATATTATAACGACGAGTTTTTGTAGAAGCCCTAGGAAATTTATAGCAAAAGGGATTTGTTAAGGGTCATAATTAATCAATGAAAAATTCTGCGATTGAACCCAGGAATTTACAATTCACGGTGAAAACGAATTGAAGTTTATCTGCGATGACAACGCACAATGGCCCAGGAGATGCTTTTAGGTGGAAATTAGCATTTAGAGCTCGACAGTTATTCTCTAGACAAAAACTGTCTTAGACAAAGTTGTTACATACGAGGGGCTTAGAATGAAAGGGGTGTAAGTGATTTGATGGATTTCTCTACATCGACTCTCTCTTTTTGTCATAGCTTAGCTGCAAATACATTTCCAGCTGTATTTGACAATGTGGAAGAAAGGACAGAACCTCATCTATCAGATTCTATAGCAAACTTAAATTGGAAGGTTTTGCAATTGAGTTATTAACTAAAGAAAAGACGGGTGGGTAATGTCGGGGACATAACCGGAGTGACGTAGGACTATATAAAGGGGACAGCTTTTGTTAAATATATATTTTAAATATATTGTTTTATTTTCTTCTCCTACGTGAATACCTACCTATCTACCTGAAAAATGGATTAGTTTACTGTTTACTCTTTATGAATATGTTGATGGTTCTGAAAAGAACCTTTGGTGTTGTGTTTTTGTTATCACTCGATATTCCCATCTTGTTCGGTTAAACCTTCCTGTTTAGCTATTGCGTTTGCCACTCGCCACAGCTTTCACAGTTGGAAAATTACTTCCCATCCAGCTTGTGACATGTTGTTCAGTAAATTACATTTAATGCGACGTGCCGGAGAAACACTTTGCCACTCACTGAAACTAATTGTTGCATTGATGAGCGCCGAACCGAAGCTGCTCTGTTCTTGATGCGGGTTTTCTGATTGTCGTGAGCAGTTTTGCGAGCCAACTCGAGCACTCCGACGGCCGAAACTCTATAATCGCTGTTAGGTATACTGGTGCTCCGGCACCAATCCGTTCGGCCTAGTTACCCTTGCGGAGCAATCAGTGAATGCGACCAACAGGGAACTGGAGACCTGCACGGTTCGAGTGAGACTTTGCCTTTCCCTTAACTTGTCCTCCTTTGTTGCGTCCACGATGCCGATGCCGTACAACTACACGGGTTTACGGTTTGAACGAAAATAAGATATTTTTTTGGGGTCCGCGTGTTTTATACTCTAGCGGTACACACTTTTTTTTTTTTTTTTTTTTTAAGTTCATAATACGTTTATTTGTCGTTTGTATGATTAGTTAAAATTATTTACATAATATTTAATCCCCGACATCAAAATAAAATTTTAGTTCATCAATATCTATCCTATCATTACATCTATCAATGAAGGTGATATAAGTCAACAATAATTTCAATATCAATGTTCTCTCATTCGCTGCTATCCCCTCCAGTGAGGGCCGGAGAAGATTATCTGAATGGAGAACGCGACGCCTGCCAGTTATCACTAGCAGCTTTTGTTGTAGTAGATCGTACGCAGCCCGTACTCTAGGGCACCCAAAAAATTTGTGTTGTATTGTCTCGATGGTGGCAGAACAGTGCAGACAACTCTCATCGTTTGTTCTCCTCATTACGTACATTAGTCGCCGGTGTGAAAATTTTTCATTTGTCCACATATAAAGGGTGCTGTGTTGCGAAGGCAATAAGTTCCGAGCAGCTATATTCATCCACAAACGTGGCCAATTGATTGCAGGATTTGCTGTTTCGACCTTCGGTTTGGCTGTTTGTTCGAGGAAAAAGTGATGGATGAGGTTGGCGGAAGGTTGTTGTCGGATTTGGAAGGGGAAATTTGGGATATGGTTTAGGATAAGCTTTAGGCAGGGGAGATCTGAAGGAGGAACATTTGTGTGGGAAAGGAAAGAACAGTAGTAAGGAAGAGAGACGATTTCTTGCAGATGTCGATTGATGAGCAGCGCCTTACATTTAAGCGCTGGCAGTTGTAGATTTAGCCCACCATCCTCCCGTCTTCGCGCTAGCTGCTCCATAGGAATGGTTGCACATGCACCACGAAAAAGATAGCTTCGCATAGTGGCTGTTAATTTCGCCACGTGTACTGTAGCCGGAAGCAGATTTGCTGCCATGTACCATATCCTTGATGATACGAAAATGTTTAACAGCGTTACCTTTTGGTGCAAAGATAAGCTGCGTAAGGAATGAAGCCACACTAGACGCGAGAAATTTGTAACGAGTAAGTCCCAATTCGTCTTTACCATTGATCGTATCGAGTTGACGAAAATCACACCAAGAATTTTTATGGAGTTCTCCGTGCGAAGCCATGGAACAACGATGGGATTGGTTATAACGCCGACGTCGATTGCCGTAGTTTTCTCCTCATTCAAACGTGCCCCCGCTGACCGCTCGAAGCGTCGGAATAAATCTCGCATCGCTTCAAGTTTATCGACACTGGTTGAAATGGCACTAATGTCATCTGCGTAAGCGATGATGAGATCTGCTCCACACACTTCTTCTAATCGCCGCAGAAGCGGGTGAAGGTAGAGCACGAACAGATGCATTGAGAGAGGGTCTCCTTGACGGACAGAACGTTTGATTTGAAACGGAGCGGAGAGGTGCCCATTGATGAGTAATCGAGAGGAAGATAATGATGCTATGTGGGAGAGTAAATCCACAAACGCTGTATCGAAGCCCAAAGCTCGCATAGTACCAAACAAGAAGCAATGGTCTACACGATCGAATGCATGGTCGAGATCGAAAGAGATCAATTTTCCTGTTTGCCTGTTCGCTTTTAGTTGTGCGATCCTGTCTTTTAATGCTAAAGTTGCTTGAAATATATTGCGTTTAGCGTTCGAACATTTTTGGGAGCCAGTCAAAACTCCATGAACTCGGAGCACATTCTCCAGCCGCTGTTTTAGAACACGTGATAATATTTTGTAATCATAGTTGATTAGGCTTATTGGCCGGTAGGAGCGTGCGCTGTCCCCCGTCCCTCGTTTTTTCACTAGCACGATCACCCCATCGACGAACTGAGGTGGGAAATTTGACCTGATAGCGTCGTTAAGCACCAAATTCAATTCACGGTGTATTACATCAAAAGTGCGTAAATAAAATTCCTTCGGCAGTCCGTCGGAGCCTGGTGATTTTCTTGATGCGCTCGTGCGGATAGCCGTAAGAATTTCAGCCGTTGTGATGTCATTCATGCACGCTCCATTTACGTCATCTTGTTCGGGTATAATTCTCTCGCACTGAAATGCGCTATTTTCTTCTACATGTCCGGCTGTATATAGATTGGTGAAGTATTCGACCATGTAGTTTTGTATCGCAGTAGAATCATCCATAACTTCGTCTCTCTCATTTCTCAGCCGCTCGATAGTGGTTTTCCGGCGCACTCGCTCGCCCAGCTGGTAGGTCGATAGCGGCTCACCAGCAACGAGGGTTTCGTTAATTCGCACGAACATTTCGGAGAAAGCTCGCTGATGTGTTAGCATCTTTGCTTTTATCCGATTGATGGTGGTAAGCATGGCACGGTTGTTTTGGTAGCCATCGTACGCATGCCGTAGTAGCTGATATAATCGTTGTTGTTCACGATGGAAGATATCAAATGCTGTTCTAGACTTCCATCGGAAAAAAGACTTGATTTTAGGTTTTGCGCACGACAGCCACCATTCCATCCATGAACGGTAATTTTGCCGTTGACGAGTCCAGTACTGCCACCTTAGGCGGCTCGCACACCGGAGCAATAAGCAACTAGCAATTACCAACATGCAATGAGCAATATTATCGCCAATAGGTTTCTCCATTTGATTTTTGTTGATCTCGCACACCGACGCAATACGATATCGTTATCACCTTTGTAGATCAACATATATTGCTAGCAACACGGCTTGTTGGTTGATAAGCAACTATATTGCTCATAATTTGACAAGTTTCGTTCATCAAGCAGTTTGTTTACAAAATGTCAGACGATCCAGCATTTAACATCAAGTTTGTAGAAGTTGTTGAGAAATACGAATGTATTTATGATTATCGAAGACAGGATCATAGCAAAAGAGATGTTGTGGAGAAAGCATGGGGTGCAATTGGAAGTGAATTAAAACTATCTGGTAAGTATTTTGCAAGCATTTATTTTTTCAAAACGATCTTAATTATACAATATAGTTATCTTGCCATTGTAAGGCGTTTTCTGGCCTCAAAAAATATGATTTCAAGTAATCTCGTAATTCAGAAGGAGATTTTTTATTTGTTGATGAATTATGAGCAAGAATATTTCTATACAAGCGGTTATGTTTTGCAACCTGTGGAATTGAAAACGTACCCTCTCTGAGTTTTATAAAGTTATGAAGAACACAGGCACTTTTAATTATTGAAATAGCTGACTCTTCTTGACATAATATTGGCCTTTGAAAAATTTCAAATTTGGAAGTTAGCATTCCGAATGCACATTCTATACTTTTTCGCCCTCTTGATAGTCTATAATTAAATATTCGTTTTTCATTATCAAGAAGCCTTTGTGGATATGGTCGCATTAGGTTTTTTTTTAAAGGGAACGCCTCATCTCCCACAAAGTAAAATGGAAAATCGAGTTCGTCATTTGGCAATGGTGTTACCTCCGGAATAAGGAGTTTTTCTTTGTCTAGCAATCTTCCAAGAGTGGAAGAGCGAAAAACGCCACCGTCACTCATTCTACCTGCTTCCCCAACATCAATTGTTAAAAATATCCCATCAGCATTGGCGCAGGCCATCAGAACCACCGAAAAAAAACTTTTGTAATTATAATAATGCGATCCGGTCTTGGAAAATTTGTTTATTCGACAATGCTTCCCATCGATTGAGCCTATGCAGTTTGGAAGGTCCCATAATTCATAGTATCGTTGCGCTGTCGATTCCCAAATGGCTTCTGTCGGAACAGGCATATATAGCGGTTGAAGAACATTCCATATAGCCTTTGTACATTCTTTTACTACCAATCCTATAGTAGTGTCTCCTCTCATAAATATATGGGTGAGCGCCTTGAAAGTGCATCCTGTAGCCAAATACCTGCAAAAATTTTCTATAATTAGATTTTTTATTGTTTATTTTTCAGTTTCTCAATGCAAAGAAAAATGGAAAAATCTTCGGACGGCATTTTCGAGAAGTATGAAAAAACCACCATCAGGAAGCGGAGCCAAAAGAACTAAAGATTATTATTTGAAGGACGTGATGCAGTTCCTCACGCCTTTTATGAAATCAAAAGCGCAACAAAGTAATCTACCTAACGAAGCAGACCAAATACCGCAAGAAAACAGTGACTTTGAATTTTATGTATCTGAAATTATCGCATCTGCTACAAACTCTCAGGATGTGACATGTGATAAACCTCCAGAGGAGAAAAATAAATCCACTCACGCCCAATGCTCGGATAATGCAAGCATTCGAGGAATGAAACGACGAAAAATTCCACCAAAAACCCTTAATGAAGTTGACAAGTGTTTCATAGAATATATGAAATCAAAAAAAGGGTCTGCAGTAGAAAAGAGTAATCCAGATATGGAATTTTTAAAAAGTTTACTCCCTGATATCGCAAAGTTAAACGATTATCAAAAGAGGCAGTTTAAAAAGAGAACTCTCGAAACACTAGATGAACTATTGTGCGATAATCCATTACAAAGCAATTCATTCGTAGTAATACCAAGCCCTGTTGATTCCAACTACTCAGTTCAATCAAATGCTTCCAATTACACAACTTATTCGCATTTGTATTCAACAACAGAATATGGTGGAGGACAGGTTTCATCTGCAGCAACATATATTCCGAATTTTTCACCCAAAATGTCATCAGTTAATGACGATAGGAATTCATAATATCAATTATGTTATGTTTTTTAATTATATCATTAATATAAGTATACTCTGAGTTTTCCAAATTTTTGTTTTATTGAATTCATCTTACCTTAATGTGATTAAAAGTTTTTCCTGTGGGCTGATCGCATATCTGTAATTGGTGTCTTGTTTAGTAATATGAGGTGCTATCAGCTGAACTAGCATTTCAAAAGTACTCGGACTCATTCGGTAGCAGTTTTGAAACTGTGTGGGATGCGTTTTCAATTCTTGAGCACATATACTGGCTCCATGTTTACTCAACGCTTCAAACGCTGGATGAATCCAATATCGTCTCCTTTTTCTTTTCTTTCTCAAAATTTGCCACAACATTATCACTTCGTCTTCATCAGATGACATTTTGAACAAGAGATTCTTTATTCGCGATGACAGTGCGACAGTGTCGACGACTGGCGGCGACTTTCAATTAGGGGCATAATTTGGGTTCCAAACTCGTTAGTGTAATCTCTATCAAATCAGAAGACACTGAGCCAGGTTTTAAATGTTAGAATTTAAATGAAAATGTTCACATAATGTTATTTAGTTACTTGAAACACGCATTTCCGAGTTTTATTTAACTAATTGTGGATACATTTCCAACATTGTTACTGAATATTTTCATTATAATATTAACTTGTCTTCAAAAACAATTTCCCTTAGAAATTTTTTCACCACCTGCAAAAAAAAGTATTTTTCATCCAAAAAGAATACTAATTTGATACGGGAAACCTAATTTTCATTCATAATTTTAATTTTAAAAACGGTTTCATTCCAACTGAAATTATTTTTTTCTTTGACGCTTCCCTAAACTAGAAACGAAGCTCAATGCCGTCAACGCAGATTCGCGATGACAGTGGTGCAGTGTCGACGTCTGGTGGAGACTTTCAATGTGGAGCCATAATTTGGGTCCCAAACTCGATAGTATAATCTCTATCAGATTAGGAAGCGTGAATCCAGTTTTGAAATGATAAAATTTGAGTGAAAATTTCTACTTTATGTTATTGATTCACCTGAAACACTCATTTCCGACTCTTATTTAACCATTTGTCTATACATTTCCGATATTTTTACTTTTCATTATAATATAAATTGTCTTTAGACACAATTTTCGTGTGAGATTTTTTCATCACCTGAAAAAAAGTATTTTAGTTGAAATAGAATATTAATTTGATGCGGAGAAAATAATTTTCATTCATAATTTTAACTTTAGAAACATGTTCATTTCGTCTGAAAATCAATGCTCCTCGAAACTGGTAAACGAAGCTCAATGTCGTCAACACGAATTGCTTTGGTATGCGAAGTACAACAAAATATGTTTCCTGTTGCATGTTGCGTATTGCTGATTTCTAGTTGCTTATTGCTTCGGTGTGCGAGCCGCCTTATTTGTAACTCGTTTATATTTTCGGCGGTGAGTAGATGTGGACGTAGGGACCAAAAGCCACGACCATGCGCTCTGTCGGGGAGAGGAAGGCAAATTCTTGCGGTAACTGCTTTGTGATCCGAGAAACAGCACACATGGACAGCTGTTGATCTCAGCTGTTCTCGGAGACCATTGCTCACGTAGAGTCGATCGAGCCTGGACGATGAATTGTGTGTGATGTATGTGTATTCCATCTCTCGTGGACGGATTTGCTGCCACACATCAAACAGACGTAGCTGCTGAACGGTGGCTTGAAGAGCGGGACTCGAATTTTGACCAGTCGCATCGCATTGTCTGATAACGCAGTTGAAGTCGCCTCCTAATATGATGTGATCGGAGTGATGACGAAGGTAGTATGCGATGGTGTTGTTAAAAAATCGTTCTCGTTCGGCACGTAGAACGGAACCCGAAGGGGCATACACATTGCACAGCGTAACATTATGAACACGCAGGGCAACTAATCTACCGTCCAGGCTCTTCTCTACGTGTGTGAATTTTATATGTTCTTTCAGAGCAATTGCCGTTCCTCTCCTCGTATGGTCGACATTGCATATAACGTTGTAACCGGGCAATACAAGTTGGTCGTTTTCAACCTCCTGCAGAAATACTATATCTAGCTCCATTGAGCGAACGAATGTGCGAAGGGCGTTAATCTTATTTTGGTTGGTGATGGTGTTGATATTTATCGTTCCAATATTACAGCTTACGTTATCCATTTCTAAATGCATTCGTCGTCAGAAATTCTCACATGTTCATGTTCGGCGGTGATGGTGTCTTCTCCGGAATGGCGCATTTTCTTGCCCGGCGGTTGTCTTCGTGAGCGTCGGCTGTTATTCGAGGTCTGGGAGGTTTGTGAGCAATCGGTTTCATTGCCATCAGGCCTGCGATGCGATGTGATCGCGTTCGGAACAGAAATCGGCGAGAGCTGGATTACAGCTTGTGATGTGGAGGGTTTCATTGTCGCAGGTGTTGCGGGGGGTGGCATCGTGTGTTTCTTGTTGGGTACTGGAGTTTGCATCTCACTTACTCCAAGGAGACTTGGGTGTTGACCCGCAATATCGTTAAGTCCGATTGTACGCGGACCTTTTGTCGGTTTACTTGGATTCGTTTGTTTGTTCTGTAAGGGTTCGGACGGTTTACTTTTCGTTACGCTAGCGTACGATTGATCTGCTGCGAGCTTCTGTACCAGCAGTTTCTTGTTTTGTACACATGGAATGCCTATGTGTACAAACTCATGGCAGTGTAGGCAAGTTTGTCGTTGTCCTTTGTACCTCAACGCAGTTTCTTCGCCCTGGATTGTAACGAGAGAGGGAATATTCTTGGTGACTATCATTCGAGCAACACGAACTCCGGTTTTTACACCACCAAATTCGCTGAATCTGTCGTCCCACAGTAGGTCACGAATGCTAATGACTTCGCCGTATTCTGCGAGAAAATCGGTAATCTGGTCGTTTGTGACGCTCTCGGGTAGCTCAAGCAACTTGACTTCTACCGAACCGTCCTCCATCGTAATTCGTATCTTGTAGGTCTTTCCATCAAATACGAAATCGTGTTTGTTGTCGTGCTGTTGCACTATCTTCTCGGCAAGTTGGAAGTCGTTGACCTTAACGAAGGTACATCCAAGTCGTCTGCTGGGCTGGAGTTGGAGAACATTTTCTCTCGTAAGACCAAGCTCCTTCCCAATGAACTTATGGATCTCTTCATGGGAGAGTAACTTCGGAAACTGCGAATAGTCAACGCGAAACGTATTTTCGCGGCGCGGCATCGCGAGGTGTCACGTCGCGGATAACGTTAGAAGAATAACCGATAAAAAAAACGTATTTAGTAGTCCGTGAACGACTTCCGAAATCTGCTTGTCTAAAAACGTCGACTGATCAGCTCGGAAGTTGAGCGCTAACTAACTCACAGGATAGAGACAAATCGGCAGACTCAGCCAGAGGGGCGAGTCCAACGAGACGAACGAATGAGCGTTAAAAGGGATCGATGGCAAAAAAATACATTCATTACGATTTGTTCGCTCGTTGGATTCACATGCAGGCTAAAAAGGGTCCTTTTCAGGATCACAAAATTATCTTCAATCTAAAGAGTTTATTGTTTTGTTATCACTCGATATCCCCATCTTGTTCGGCTAAACCTTTCTGTTTAGCGATTACATTTGCCACTCGCCACAGTTGGAAAATTTTCTTCCCATCCAGCTTGTGACATATTTTACAGTAAATTACAGTAAATTACATTCAATGGCACATCGCATTACCACCACTCAGTATCGGATTGGAGGTAATTTTAACCTGTAATTGAACATTTGCGATGACAGTGGTACAGTGTCGACTTTCAATGTGGGATCATAATTTGGACCCCGAACTCTATGTTTACAAAAATGTCCAACGAAATATGTCGCATTACAGGTCCGTCCAATTAGCTAAATGTCGAGATAAGTGTAAATTTACTGTACTTTCAATCTAGAAGCAATTTAAGAATTGGTGAAAATCAATAAGCTCAGAACAACTGCCAAATTCACATACTCATCATATCCTGGCAAACAAATTATGAAAAAATCAATTTGTGTTTTATTATTATTTTGGATAATGTTTTAGAAAGCATTGAACTGTATTTCCTAAACTATTTTTTGGAAGGTTTAATGGCCCTGAAAAGCGCCTTGTTTTATGGAATGGTTCCAATTTAGAAAACTTAGTACTCGTGGTTTTGAAAAAAACCATTTCGAACGCCCTCGATGCCGCCTTGTTCTGAATTTGCCACCAAAGCAGTTTGTATAAAGAACAAACTTTTTTCTTCTGCTACCTGATGCCGTTTTGCGATTGCGTTTGCCACTCGCCACTCGCTGCAACTGCCTGTTGTCTTGATGTCCACCGAACCGAATGTGTTCTGTTCCGAATGCGGGTTTTCTTATCGTCGCGAGCAGCTTTGCCAGCTAACTCGATCACTTCGGCGGCCGAAACTATATAACGCCGGCTAGGTGGACTGGTGCACTGGTACTAACGCGCTCGGCCTAGCTACCCTTGCGGGGAACTCCAGATCAACACGGTTCGAGCGGGATTTTGCCTTTCCCTTCACTTTTCCTCCTTTACCATGTCCAGACATGGCTGCTTGGGCTGGTTTGTTGATGTGTTGCGATGCGAATCGATGTGGTGTACGGTTTGAATGAGAATGATCGTTACGTAAGGAAGGTCTTGTATTATAGAGACTTTAAACTTTTGCAGTTCATTCGTCTCTAGCCTTGAGAAAGGCCCTTTAAAAACTGTACTCTATTTACTCCAGCGCTACCACCTCCACCCTCTTGCCTTGAGAAAAGCACTCGATCCCTCGCCGTCCAGCTCGTCCAGCAACGATGTTGTCCAGTCGGTGTCCACACAAAGAATGGATCGTTACGGCAGCGGAGCGGGGATTTTTAAGCTGACTGGCTGGCTCGAGAATTACGCATGTGTGAGACTGCGACCAATGTTTCGTTCATTTTTTTCTTTTTCCTTTCCAATCGTGCATCATTCTATTTCGCTGCTGCCTGGTTGCCCGTTTTGTCCGGTACGATTTGAGGAGCACAAAATGGACCAATCAAAAATGGGCACATAGTGCATTTTGACAATGCTTGATATTTCACAATTATTCAATTATTTATCTCAAGAAAAATGAAATGTTATTCGTTATGATAGATGCGTAGATATATTTCCTATCAATTGATGCAAAAACCTTTGCGATCTATTGAGAAATGCTCGAGTTATAAGCGTTCCAAATCTTGCATTTTTTCCTACTTGTTCAGTGCCTAGATTTCCATTTCACCACCTATATCTTCCGGTTAGACGTAGTCCTACGTCAAAAAGTTGATGAAGAGAAATCGATCAAGTCACTTACACCCCTTGCATTCTAAGCCCCTCATATGATATGCGCTCATTTCCATGTTATCAAAAATAGGGTGATCAACATTGTCGATGAAATAAAAAAAATAACTTTTTTTCTTTATAGATAGAGGTGAACATAGTTCGAAAATGTTGAAGTCCCAGTTATTTGAGATATCTTTTTAGAGCAAAGTTTTTTTTCTATCCTATGAAATAATCGATATAGCGTCTTTTTAAAAGTTACGTTAGAGTCACCATGAAAAAAACTGTTTTTTTTGCTCTAACATTTATATTTCAAATTCTACATGCAAACTGTATTCGAAAGACTTAAGAACATACTATTACAAACATTTTGCGATGCAGAACTAGTCAATATATCAACTTCACTCAAAGTTATTGATATTTCTTCCTAAAAAATATGCTCTCTTCAATTGTTCGTCATTCTTTCTAGTATGTAAGTATGTTAAGTATGTTATATTTCGTGTTTGTGTAAATTAAAATTGAAATCATGAGTTTTTGGGTAAAAAAACCATCAATAACTTTGAGTAGGATTAAGATATTGACTAATTCTGCATCGCAAAAAAACATTCAAAACCGATGAAGCTTTGAAAAACTGGGAGAAATTGTGTAAGGAAGATTGGCAAAGCCTCGCTCAAGCTCTCACGAGCAGTGTCAAGAGAAATGTACGAGTATCCAGCATAGAGGAGGAAATACAATAAATGAATTATGCCAAAACATAACTTATACATAATTATGTGGTAACATCCATGCCTCTCACGCTAAAGGTCACGAGTTCAATTCTCACTCCCGACATTCTTCCAAAAATGGAAGTAAAAAGTGACGAACCAGCCAAATGAGTTGAAAATCACTATAATACAGATAAAAAAAAAAATATATTATTGAATCCCTGAAAATATTAGAAGTATCCGATTTAAACTGAATTTTTGGTGATCATTTTTGTGTGTCTCATCTCTTTCGAGTCCAATCTTTATAAAGATAAGAAAGTTATATTTTAAATTTCATAGGCAATCATGGTCACCCTATTTTTGATAACATAAAAATGAGCGCTCTATCATATGTAACAACTTTGTCTAAGAGCTTGATGTATGTATCGTCAATCACGTCCATCACGAGACAGCCTGGCTTGACCAGCCACTCACGGTACAGCTTCCGCGCACGCCATTTGGTCACCGTGTTTTAATTTTCAGTCCGGTTTGACGTCTTCCTGACCTTAAAAACGCGTAGCCCAGCCCGCTTCATTGTCTGCTGGACGAACCACTTTGACGAATTGACCTTTTTACCCACCGCTCGGGTGGAAAGGTTCGGGTTCTGCTTAAAGTACTGCCTTATCTTCCGCGCCTTCTCTGGGTATTCCATTTTCGGTTTTCGACCGCTTCCAGCGCGCCGCTCGATGGTCTTCGTCTCCCCGAACATTTTCACAACGCGGGAAACGATGGAATGGTGGATTCCAAGCCTTATGCCGATCCATCTGTGCGACTGACCAGGAGTATCGATCACCGCGCCTAAGATTTGCTGGCGTAGCTTTTCTTGTTTCGAATGCATCTCGGAAACTGCTTGACAGATCGCGATAAAATTTTGCACACATAAACATAACACTCTAAACTAGTATTACCCAGAATTTCATGAATGTTTACCCACGCGATAAAAAGTTACACCCAGAACAAAGTGTCGCATTTTTTTCCGAGTTATAGTCATAGTCAAACATAGTTCGACAATGTTGTAGTCCCAGTTATTTAAGATATCTTTGTAGAACCAAGTTTTTTTTTCTATTTCTTGAAATAATCGATATAGCGCCTTTATTCTAAGTTACGTTAGGGTCACCATGAAAAAAACTTTTTTTTTTTTTGCTCTAACTCTAACTTCTAACAAATTCTGCATAACAGTTTGTATTGTATTCGAAAGACTGTTAGAATTTCCTTATACAAACATTTTGTGATGCAGAACTTGTCAATATCTCAACTTCACTCAAAGTTATTGATATTTCTTCCCAAAAAACACGCTCTTTTCATTTGTTGAACGATTATTTTTCGAACCAATGGGTGTTCAAATTATTTTGAAAGGATAATATTCCACAATTTGTTTATTTGTTTATTTGAAGCAGAGAAAAGCCCATTTTAGTGTGCTTGAAGCTTTTTTTGACGTGGGACTACGTCTAACCGGAATATATGGAGGGTAAAATGAAAACCTAAACACAGAACATGCAGGAAAAAAATTAAAGAATTCGAATGCTTATAGCTCGAACATTTCGTACTGGATAGGAGAGATGTTTGCATCACTTGATAGGGAATATTTCTACGCATCTATCGCAACTAACAAAATGTTGTTTTTCATTAGATAAACAATTAAATAACTGTAAAATATTAAGCGTTATCTAAACGCCCTAACTGCATCGTTTTGATTGGCCCGATTTACGGTTTCCCTAACACAGCCATCAAAACCAAGCAGCCTTGGGGAAATCGGCATTGCAAATACATGAAAGTAGGGGGACTTTTGTTCTCATCGAAAAATGTTCCCAAACACAGACTTTAAAACCAAGCAGCGAAATCGGCATTGCAAACACACGAAAGAGCCTAGAGGCGAGTGAACTGAAAAGTTTAAACCCTCTTAAAGCCAAAAAGAAGAAGAAGAACACACGAAAGTAGGGGGAGCTTTTGTTCCCACCGAAATGTGTTCCCTAATAGAGATTTCTAAACCAAGGTGCCTGGAGAAATCGGTATTTCAAATTCATGCAAGTCGGGGGTATTTTTGTTCCGACTGGAATGTGTTTCCCTAACACAGACTTCAAATCCATGAAGCGTGGGGAAATCGGCATTGCGAATTCATACAAATCGGGGGTATTTTTGTTCCGATTGAAATGTGTTTCCCTAACACAGACTTCAAAACCGAGGTTTCTGGGGAAATCGGCTCTGCAAATAAATGCAAACTGCGAGTACTTTTGTCCTCGCTTGCCTTTGTGCAGAGTGGAATATGTCTGTTCTAACATGATCTTCTAAACTTAGGAACCTGGGAAAATCGTGCAGCCACTAGAAGCGAATGAACTTCCCAGTTTCAAGCAAATTCGGGGTTCGAGAAGTATGTACACTTTTGGGATGTAAACTTCAGAGGGAAATGTAAAATAAAATAATCGTTTGATAATTTTTTTTTGTCTTTATTGGAAAGATTTTCAGCCTTAGGCTGGTTCATCAAACGTTTGATAATTCTTCCGTACATATATTTTGTTCTAGTCATCATACCAAACGTAAAAGGTCCGTCATTAAATTTACTTGTAACGAAGAACAATCAATCACAATAAATGTTTTTTCACTCACAGAGCAAATATATTGAACTCAATTGAATTTGGAAACTGTTTCATTCAATCAAGAATTTAATCAATACAAACGAATGATTGCTAAGCTAAGGTAGTTCCACGTCAACCTTGCGGTTATATCATAGATATAACCCACTCATTTGTTCTAAAATGGGCATAAAACATGCCCAGTCGAAATGACACAATCTTAATAATAACAAAAATACGACTTATTCTAACTGAAAACTGGGTTAGTATGTCCAAGCACTCCACGGAACCTACTCTTATTGGCGTAACGAGACAAGTGATAGTCAAAAACATGAAAAAAACGGTTGAACACACGGAACATACTACTAACAGGCTCTTTATAGCCATAATTGGTACGAACTTTTAGACAGTGGATGTCTTCTTAGCAGCTCGGAAAATGAAGCCCAAGCACTTCGAAGCTTTGGAAATAATGTAAGCAATATGGTCTTTAAAATTGAGCTTCGAAACTGAGAGCGCGCCCAAATCCTTAACCTTATCCTCTCGATTAAGAATTGTATCGACAATAGTGTAGTCGAACGAGAATACGGAAGGTTTGCGAGCGAAGGAGATGGCGGAGCATTTGTCAGCATTCAAACTCATAAGGTTTATTGCACACCAGTCGGAGAAGCTATCGAGTTCCCGCTGAAGGAACTGCGCGTCTTCTTGGCAAGTTATCACATGATAAAGCTTGAAGCTTGAGCACCGGAAGTAACGAAGAAAGGTTCAGTAATAATATCACCTACTTTAACTGCCATTGAATGACCAACAAAATAAGAGTTTGAGCTGAGAAATCTGTGTAGATTGCGTCTATCTGCCTATGGGCTTCTATAGCTCTGATGATGAAAGACGTATAACTGATAAGAATGGTGCTTGTTGAACTTTTCGGCATGAATCCGTGTTGGGTAGTGCAAATGTAGTTGAGACAATTGTGCTTGAGAAAGTCGAGAACAGTCAGCTCGAGAAGTTTAGAAGAGGCACATAATGAAGCAATTCCCCTGTAGTTTGAAACTTTTCTTTTATCGTCTTTTTGACGTAGGACTACGTCTTTCATTTCTGTACCGGGGTGTAAGTTCAATGTTTCGAGAACGAGAGTGACGCTGGACTGCAAGGTTTTGAACCTTAATACCTCTTTGCCGGCTGAATGGGTTGGTATAGTAATCACTTCATTCGAAAGATAAAATGTCAACGAGTTATATGAATGTCACTTATTGGTCCAAAAAATGGCTTCAATTGCTTAAAAATTGCTTTGAAAGCAAGCTACTAGAATCATATCAATCTAGCTCATTGATGATAATTGGTGATCGCAATGTGTTCCCGAACACGGACGCAAAATCTAGGCACCTGGAGAAACCGTCATAGCGAATACATGCAAACTGTGATTTCTTTTGCTCGCTTGCATTAGTGTTTGTGAAACCATAGCGGACATATGCAAGGCGTGAGTACTTTTACTCGCATCATTTTCTGTTCTGCTTTCGCATGGAGCAGTCATGAAAAATTACCACATCACGATAAAAACGAAATTAATTTTATGCAAGGTTATATAGACTATATTTCGTTTTCACCGTGGAATGGCGCCCTCAGTTTCTATTCTGCGCATGGAGTGATCTCGAAAAGTCTTGTGTTATTCTCACGAAAACAAAAATGAATCATGTATCAAACATCTTCATTTGCTTTTACAAGACCACTCAATTTCCATCGGTTCGTTTCGGGACCACCAACAAGTTAGAAAGAGTAGAATTTTATGTTAATAACAATGCCATACTTATACTCATCCACCCACACACTAACAAGAAAAACTTTCAGCAATCTTTCAAAATATTCATTCATTCATTCATTAAGAATTGATTCAGATGCAATTTCAAATAAATGATTACCGAGCTAACGGTAGTCCTGCGTCTACTTTACGGTTATATCACAGATATAACCCACTTCTTGTTTTTGAATACTGGAAATACGAACGATTTCTTCCAGCATATAGGAAATGATCCAGCTTTGTGAGAGCGAATGAAAATTGTAGCTAGGAGCATAGAGATAGCCATACTACACTTCTTCAAAATAATTGATGGTATTCCGTCGGGACCAGGATTTGAACCTTTCAAACGAGTGCATGCTGTTTCCACGGAGTTATGAGTGATCAATGGATGAGGACCGATGGCTGGGCGATGTGGTACAGCATTACTAATCTGTGCATGACAAATGAGGATAAAAACTAAATCATGACTGGGTATTTGCAGACAAAATGATGTTCAAAGATCCTCATTCAATAGCATTTTTAGAAGATTTTGAGTAAAAACAATCGAGATCCGCAGATAGTCCGATAATAGCGCCAACCATCGTCGCAACCGATGCCAAATCTGAACGCTATCAATTAACAGTGTAGCAAACATTCCAGCAGCAGTCTTTCCGATGAGCGCCATGGAAGCCCTGGAATTTCCGCACTGCGCAAGCTCGCTTCCTGTCTTCAGTTTTCCCAACTGGTCACAGCTGAGTTTGTCCGCTTTGTTTTGCCAAACGGTGGCATAATCAAAACAACTTCTGATGGGTGGTCGGGTGGCAGAGTTGGTGGAATGCGGAATGAACTCAATGACCCGCTCCGTTCATCCCACCGCACAACCACACTGACATGTGGGAGAGAGAGCCTTACCTAGAGCTCTCCATTCCGTTGGGAGGGAAAGCGTCACGTGAATCTTTCACCCCATTTTCGCGATTGCAGCGAGATTTCCCTCATGCTGGAAAAATCGTCCTCACCCCCTCTGGGAGAGGGTGAGAGAGTAACAAGAGCAATTCGCGAAAATTTGGCTGGCCGTTGGCAGTTGGTTCCGAAGCGCGTCGGAGATCGATGTTCAGTCGAGATGCAGAGTCGGTCGCGTTCTGTTCGGTGTGTCGCTCGTTGTTCGGTCTGAAAGTGTTCGAGGTGGTTTTCAGGGGACAGGTCATTGGTGAGAAAAGCTGGGTTGCGCGGCAATCGATGGTCCACGATGACGTCGAATGGTTGTCATCAGTAAAACTACTAAGGGAAGGAATAGCAGCCGTCGTGTGTGGTGCTGTTTGGCGCAAAGGATCATACTTGTGGCCAGAAGTTGAAGCATCGGTTCGTGTGAATGAGCGAGAGTCGAAGAGAACTGAACCGACGCGGAGGAAAAACCGTGAGAATTCCGAGAGAAGCAACTCGGCTGTCGATGGTCCAGAGGACGCTGTGAAGTGCGAGTGAGTTTCTTCAATGGATACAGCAGCAGCAGCAGCAGCAGTGTCTCCTGCCAAAGGGTGAGAAGTGTTCCCTGGAAGAATAAAAATTGTATAGAGTGTATTCTGTTGAGGTTTCACTTCTCACAAGTGTTGTGCTGTGTGTGATCCAGAGTCATGGACACGGGAAGATTTACTGCCCCTTTGTGGATTTCATTTTCCGGAAAGGAAAAATAACGTGCTGAACGCGAGATTGGCGGTGGAAAATCGAAGAAAAGAATTTGATGACAGTTACCTGCTGAAGAGATTGAGTGTGAGGATCCCTGCAACATTAAAAGTATGTACTGCATTATTTCTGCCTCTAGCATTGAACAATTGTGAAGGTGTTTTGGTGTTTGGCTTTCATTATTTATTGCAACCTTCGGAACGATGGAAAGTAGAGGATGGGACAGAGTTTACCAGGGGAAAAGGCCAACCTTTTCGTAAATTCGCGTGACGAAATCAGAAAACAACAACAGCTACGATAGGGTATGGAATGATGGTGAATATATGCTGCTGTACAATATGTTCTGGAGGACAACCAACGGCTTGGAATGGAATGGTGTCCTCTGGGATATTGGAGTGAACGTATGTGTGTATGTCTGTGTTTGTTTGTTCGGGAAAACGTTCATGACGTGAGGCTGTGTACGAGTGTGGGTGTGCATTTGCTGATTTTGCCTTTGGGTCAGTGTTGGTGTCGTTTGTCCTTGAACTCGTTCCGTGAAAAGCGCCAAACCTATATATGTAATACTGGGCCCACCGAATAGTGGAAGGAATTAAAAATTCAAACCAACCCATTTGTTTTTCGCCTTCCATCCGTGTCCTGCCGGAAAGGCCGGGTGCTTCGTAGCGGAAGACGTGATTTGCCCGTGTGGATGGATGCTAATGGTGGTTGCGGGCGGTGGAAAGTTGGAATTAAAGGTCGTGTTTTGTGACGTAAGTTCGCGAGAGTAGGCTCGAGATTCATTCACGGCTGGGAGTGTAGCTCGCGGAACTAACTCACGTCATAACTCGGAGAGTGATGAGTGATGCTAATTTATGGCGTATATTAATTGCTGACTATCAATCCGTTTGGCACATTTTTATTCTCGGAAGCAACGGCGACAATCGATACCAATGGACGCGTATGATTTTCTCATTACGGTCGATATGCATAGAAGTTTTATTGATCCATTACTGTGATTGAATGTAGAAAGTAATAACGCTAGAACTGTTGACAATATATTGATACCCATTTGGGGAAGCTATCTGTTACACAACGATATAAAAATTAGATACCAATATATCGCAATTTATTAGCGATTCGGCCATTGAACGTTTAATAAATAGCAGCGAGATGGTTTTCCGAATCAAATTGGACTTATAGTCCTAGAGGGCTGAATTTATTTCTAGGTAATCAATAACCAGTCTCAATTTCTTAATATCATTTCTTGATTTCTGAGGTATTATTAATGTTCCACTCAGATTTAGTATTTTCTATTTTTTAGGATTTGCTGGTAACATCTGTTTTTATTCATTCATTAATTTTTTTTAGTTGGATATTCCGATAGCCGACACTGTTTCGTGCAACAGGGACCAAGATTTTTCGTAAGTAAATGAGTTATTCGTGAAATAAATCAAATGTATTAATCACTTCTCTCTCATGATTGTTCTCTTTTTCGGCTATATTCGCTTGACGATTTATTTAGCGTCGTCTTCGATTGCTGTTGTTTCTGTTTCTAGTGTCATTTTATCATTGGTTTGATTGTGACCTCTGTGGAAATTACAGATTGGACTCGACCCAATAAAGATTTGATTATATAGGATTTTCATATTTCAAATATTACTTATCCAAAGAAAAATATAATATTTTAACGTCATGGTGAAAATGTATTGGCTATCATGAGTGTAGTAAAAATCGTGATTTTTGAAGATTTTTTTTTTTTATTCTAATCGTTTATTTTTACAGGCTCAGTTACACAGGTTTAAAGGAGCCGAACTCCTTACTGTATTGTTACTAGTATATATATACATTTTTCCTTAATTCTAATGTTAATAATATAGGAAACCGAATACTCGCGGTCGACTCGAGTTTAGAAGGGTGACATATTTTCTTCAGGAAAAGGAGGGGATATGAGGATATGTTGACAATGATCACACTCACACTCTCAATCACACTCATCACACTCAATTCTTAAACCTATCTTATATCTAATATGTATTTACATTTCATCTTATTCTTAAGAAGGGATCCGATCTCTCGCAAAGGAGAAGGAAAAGGAAAAACTAAGGGTATAAGGACAATCACACACGAAGATCGATAGCTTTAAGGAATACATATATTTGGGACATGTAATCAAGGTCTAACCGAGCCAACACGTCTCTCACCGGCACCATGGGCTGCCTTCCTTGGGCCCGAAGGGTGACTACTAAATTCGATCTGGCGACAAGATACAGCTCGCACGACCAAACAACGTGCTCGATGTCGTGGTAACCTTGGCCACAAACACAAAGATTGTTGTCGGCAAGATTAATACGAAAGAGTAGCGCATCTAACGAACAGTGATTGGACATGAGTCGGGAGAAGGTGCGAATAAAGTCCCGACTCAAGTCCAGACTTTTGAACCATAGTTTGAGGCTAACCTTAGGGATAATCGAGTGGAGCCACCGGCCCAATTCATCTTCGTTCCATTTGCGTTGCCAGTTAACTATGGTATTTTTGCGGACTAAAGAATAAAATTCATTGAAGGCGATTTGACGCTGATAAATATCGCATTCAATTGCACCTACCTTTGCTAATGAGTCAGCCCTCTCATTACCCGGAATTGAGCAATGTGAAGGGACCCAGACAAAGGTAATGACATAACAGCGTCTGGATAAAGCACTCAAAATTTCTCGTATTCTCTCAAGGAAATACGGCGAGTGCTTTTCCGGCCTCACTGAACGGATAGCTTCGACAGAACTAAGACTATCCGTTACAATGTAATAGTGTTCAACAGGTCGTGAGGCGACGCTGTCCAGCGCCCAGTGTATCGCTGCCAATTCAGCAATATACACTGAGCAAGGATTCTGAAGAATGTAGGAGGTGCTAAAAAATTCGTTGAACACTCCAAATCCTGTGGACTCATTCATAGAGGACCCATCAGTAAAGTACATATTACCACAATTGATATCCCCATACTTTGCATCGAAGATCGTTGGAACGATCCTCGATCGAAGATAATCTGATGTTCCATGGATATCCTGCTTCATGGACAGATCAAAATGCACAGAGGAATTGATGTAGTCAGGAAAAGAAACACGGTTGGGAATGTACGAAGAAGGATCAACCTGCATGGAGATGAATTCATGGTATGAACTCTTGAATCCGGAGTGAAAATTTAGCTCGATCAGCTGCTCAAAATTTCCGATCACCAATGGGTTCATAACCTTACACCGGATGAGGAACCGAAGAGATAATAAATTGAAGCGATCTTTTAGTGGGAGTAAGCCTGCCAAAACCTCGAGACTCATGGTATGCGTTGAGGGCATACATCCCAACGCAATACGGAGACAAAGATACTGAATTCGTTCGAGTTTAATGAGGTGTGTTTTGGCAGCTGATTGAAAACAGAAACTGCCATACTCCATCACTGAGAGAATAGTTGTTCGATACAACATTATAAGATCTTCGGGATGGGCTCCCCACCAGGTGCCGGTAATTGTACGGAGAAAGTTTATTCTTTGTTGGCATTTTTTACTCAGATACCTAATATGGGCCCCCCAAGTACATTTAGAGTCGAACCAGACCCCAAGATACTTGAATGACATAGCATGAGTGATCGGTTTACCCAAAAGTTGAAGCTTTGGTTTTGCTGGTCTATGCTTCCTAGAAAAAACCACCATCTCTGTTTTCTCCGTGGAGAATTCGATCCCTAGCCCAATGGCCCAGGTTGAAAAATTGCTCAACGTATCTTGTAAGGGTTCTTGTAGGTCGGATTCTGTTGATCCTACGACAGAGACCACTCCATCATCTGCAAGTTGTCTTAGGCTGCAATTTTGTGTAAGGCAATTGTCAATGTCGCTTACGTAGAAGTTGTACAAAAGGGGGCTTAAACATGAGCCCTGGGGGAGGCCCATGTAAGAGACCCGACTTGCTGCCGAATCTCCGTGAGAAAAGTTCAAATGTTTCTCACAAAGCAAGTTATATAACATATTATTCAATAGAGGCGACAGACCCCGAGATTGTAATTTGTCTGACAAAACCTCTATTGAAACAGAATCAAAGGCCCCCTTTATGTCCAAGAATACTGAAGCCATTTGTTTTTTTTCGGCGTAAGCCATTTGAATTTCTGAAGAAAGCAACGCAAGACAATCATTCGTCCCCTTGCCCCTGCGGAACCCATATTGTGTATCTGAGAGTAGGCCATTCGTTTCAACCCATCGATCAAGGCGAAACAAGATCATTTTCTCCAACAATTTCCGTATACAAGACAGCATTCCTATTGGGCGGTACGAATTGAAGTCGGACGCGGGTTTTCCGGGTTTTTGAATAGCTATAACTCGTACTTGTCTCCAATCATCTGGAACAATATTATGCTCCAGAAACCGATTGAATAAGTTCAATAAGCGATGTTTCGCCACATCAGGGAGATTTTTCAGCAAGTTGAACTTAATTCTATCCGTTCCCGGAGCAGAATTGTTACATGAAAGGAGAGCAAGAGAGAATTCTACCATCGAAAACTCGGAATCAAGATCGCACCTATCTTGTGGTATATCTCGAATAATTCTTTGCACTGGAGCGGAATCGGGACAAACCTTTCGTGCAAAATTAAAATTCCATCGATGTGAATATTCCTCGCTTTCATTGGATGAAGAGCGATTTCTCATGTTTCGAGTCACTTTCCATAATTTTTTCATTGACGTTTCTCGTGACAAACCTCCCACGAAATTTCGTCAATAAGCACGTTTTTTCCCTTTGATCAAGTTTTTAAATTGATTTTCAAGGTCCAAATACGTTTGAAAATTTTCAATGGTTCCACGTTTCCGAAAAGCTTTAAATGCATTCGATTTATCTCCATAAAGCTTGGAACACTGGCCATCCCACCATGGATTGGGAGGCCTTCGACGAATAGTGGAACCTGGGATGGGTTTCGTTTGAGCGCGAACCGCGCTGTCATAGATCAAACGAGAAATGAAGTTATACTCCTCCAATGGAGGCAAACCATCTCTGGAATTGATGGCTAGAGCAATCGCGTCCGCATAATTTTTCCAGACATTTTGAAGATTATGTTTATAATGATATTACAGCGGAACTAAGAAAGATAGAAGTTGGGTGTCAAAGAACAAATTGTAGAGCGGATAGGGAGCTTTAATTTGGTTGATGAAAACAATCAGGTTTATTATGTATTTTTGTGATAAAATTATAACACCATACACTACTAACTTTACACTTCCAAAATGTTATTTAACCACCGCGTCCATTATTTTGAACTATTGTGGTATACCCCTTTTTTATACTACACATCAAGCTTCTCTACTACTTATTGATGAAGGAGTAGACTGAAAGCTATAGTGAGATAGGTGCCAATCAGGAATAATCTGTTTGATAAAATTTATAATCCTGATCGACGACGCAGACCAAATTTCCTTGGGAACCAGAATAATTTTATCAAGGTGTTAAAGTCTGCGTTTAGTTAGAGCTCCGCAGTTACAGAGCAAATGTTCCGAGGTTTCCTCTTCGGCATTTAGAGTGCGTGCGATTTGGCACAGGGGCCGTGCCGTGCCAAACAAAAATGGCACAGAAATGGCGTGCCATGGCACAGTGGACATCCATACTTTATGGGGTGACCCTCGAAAAAATCGTTTTTTTTGCTTTTTTGGGAAGCTTATGTCCTCAGAAACGATTTCCTGAAAGAATTGTTCGATATTTAATTTCGTTGGAAAGTTATAGCCGAAAGTATGAGGTCACCTCAAGGGATATATTAAGTATTACCGTGCGAATTTTTGAACGTGTTTTTCTCGAAACCATGTTTTTTCAGCTGGTGGTTCAAGATATTCATCGTTCTGCGGCACCCGTTGCTTCAGAACCGAAATCACCAGTAAGTTATCCAGCTGTCAACAGCGTATTAATCATTATTCGTAAACTTGAAAAATAATAAATACATCTACAAGTATAACTCTAACGATAACCAAAACACCCGAATACTTGACTTTATTCCTACATCTGTAAAAAGATCACGAAAATTCATTATTTTTCATTTTGTAGAATATTTTCCCTTCAAGACAATTGTCCTTTTTAATTTCTTTTTCTTCTTTGTTTGTTTTTTAGATACTTCTAATTCTAAGGTTAATTATTCTACATTAGAAATCGGCAGGATTTGTTTGGAAACATATTATAGAGAAATTTTCTAAATATAGGAGTTGGGTGTCTAAGAACAAATTGTAGAGCGGTTAAACAGCGTTAATTTGGTTGATATAAGTAATCATGTTTATTTTGCCTTGTTTCTGCGTTTGTGGCCGTTGTTTATTCGTGCGAGGTGTATCTTCCACAACGAAACTTGTTGCCACAATGGGTGAAAGAATGTCCAAGTTTTTTGCAATTGGTCCAATGGTAAACCTGCGGTACAAACAGGTGCACCGAAAAAAAAAACATTTTCTACTTTCACGAAGTTTGGGGAACAGAACCGGCGAAAGTCGACCGATAAGAGTGTGAGGGCTTATAAACTGTTTTATTATCTTCCAAAGATGCTGAATGCAGTTGTCTAACATCCAGAATCTTCACAAGCTCTCCAATTAACGAATTTTTAAAACAACCCGTGTATCTTGTCGCCAGATCGAATTTAGAAAACTCCCATCGCGCCCGAGGAAGACAGCCCAATGTGTCGGTGAGAGATATGTTGGCTCGGTTAGATCTTGATTACATGTCCCAAATACAGGGAAATTTCGACATAGAGTACCCTCGTTATAACGTGCCTTCGATTTAACGTCACTGGATATAACGTACATTTTACCTCGATATAACGTACACATTTTCAAAGTGTAAAGGGATAATTTTTTAAATATTTTTTTGCTGAAAGAACGATAAATCTGTATTTTAATACTAGAACATGTTTTGTACCTTTAACCAATCCCGGAATACAATTGGTTTTGTGATTCCGGATTCTAAATGAATAAATCTTTAATCAACAGTACGAAGGAAAACATCATGAGAAAGGCTACCTTCGTCTTTTAGTTGAATTTATTCATCAACCTTACCCAAACAGCAACACAATAAAATAATACAAGCTACGTTTCTGAGTTCTTTTTTATGCTTCGATATAACGTACAATTTTGAAAGTGAAATGTACATTATATCGCAGTTACCCTGTATATGTTTTCCTTAAAACTATCGATCTTTGTTTGTAATTGTCCCTATATCCTTATACCCTCCTTCTCTTCCGTTGCAAGCAATTGGCCCCCTTGCTATAAACAGTAAAATAAGTTGAAATGTAAATATACAATAGATATACCAATAGATTTAAGAATTGAGTGTGTTCTCAACATTGAACAATTCCCTTATATCCCATCCTTTTCCTCAAAAAATATGTCACCCTTCTAAACTCGAGTCCATCGCGAGTAATCGGTTTTCCACCTTAACAGTTCGATTGAAAAGTTTATAAGATAACACAGTAAAACTATCTTTTTGCAAAATTCAATTTTATTATTCAACATAATTGCCATCGAGGGTGATACAGCGTTTATAGCAATCTTGCAACTTTTCGATATCATTTTTATAGTACTCTTTCGGTTTTTCATCAAAATAGTCCTCAGTTTCGGTAATCACTCCATCATCGGTCTCAAATTTCTTGCCAGCGAGTATTCTCTTCAGGCCTGCGAACAGAAAATAGTCGCTTTGGCCAGATTTGGAGAAAACGGTGGATGCGGCAGCAATTCGAAGCCCAATTAATGCAATTACACGCGAAAATCGGATTTTTCCATTTTTTTCACAAAAAAAAAAGTTGCTTCACTCTCAATGCTGTAACTCACGAGCCAATCGACCGATTGCTGACAAATTTTGACGCGTATCCATTGAAAGATAGTCAAGTAGATTTTTGCAAGAGACGCCATCTAGACGTCAACCTTATGATCTTTTCAGCCGAACTGTAACTAACGATAGTGTAAGGAAGATTGTTTATATACAGTTTTATAATAACTCCGGCAGTGTTGAAATTCGACCATATGCGCAGGAGGATTTTTTCTATAACATACGGGTGTAGGCTGATAAATAATACACATACATGCTTGTAGAAAACGAACAAAAACAAATAGCAAGGTTGGGTAAAAACAAATCTTAACCTTCAAAACATGAATTATTTCTCGACATAGTCACCCTTCAAGCATTACACATTTCTCCCAACGTGTAACGAGTTTTTTCATACCATCACTGATTAATTCATCCGACTTTTCTGGAATCCAGGACGGGATAGCTGCTGTCATCTCATTGTCAGAGCTGTAATGATTATCCTTCAGTTCTCTCTCTCTAGTAGAGGAAAAAAATCGCAAGACACAAGGTCGGGAGAATACGGGGAATAGGTGGAATTAATTCAAACTTCAGGTTTTTCAGAGTCTCAGTTGCACGCGAAGTGTGAGAACGAGCGTTGTCGTGTTGCAATATGTTTGGCGCCAGGTAACCTCTATCAAGACAAACTCGACGTCGGAGGTGTTCCAGTGTCTGAATATACTGTATATTCGACTACTTTCAATTGATACTCATATTGATGAGGGCTTTAAAAAATATATTTATGGCGCCATTTTGTGGTGGCGGTAATTTTGAATTTGCACTTATCATAAAAAACTGTGTTCTGCTAGTCAAGCCCTTTCATTTGATACTCATATTGATGGGGTTTCGAAAAAAATATATATGGCGCCATTTTGTGGTGGCGGCCATTTTGGATTTGCATTCTTCATAAATAACTGTGTTCTACTAGTCAAACTCTTTCATATTGATGGGATTTTGAAAAAATATGCAGTCCGCCATTTGTGCCATTTTAACCATTTGGGCCATTTGTGCCATTTGTGCCAACTGTGCCCACTATTCCAACTGTGCCAACTATTCCAACTGTGCCAGTGTGTGCCAACCGTGCCATTTGTACCAAACGTACCAAACTCCGGCACCTGTTCTGATTCCCATTTCCGACCCATCAGTGTAGAACATGATTTAACCATTGCGAACGTTGGGGCCACCTTCATCCCATACGGAACGAGAATGTTCGATCACTCAGATTCGGGGTGCTCAAGTGACCAGTTTTGTCCCCGTCTAGTATTTTTTTCCATCTTTTAAGTTTCTCTAGTTGAACATATTGGTTCAAAGGTACCAGGTGAAGGATAGCCTCCAATGCCTTTGAAGGAGTGCTTCGCATTGCTCCAGTAATTGCAACGCATGCTAGTCGTTGGAGTATGTTTAGCTTTTTTGTAGCTACAGTCTCCTTAGTCTTTGGCCACCATACAAGTGAGGCATAAGTTATCCTAGGCCGCACAATTGCAGTGTAGACCCACATAACCATTTTTGGTTTAAGGCCCCATGTTCTTTCTATCATTTTAGAGCATGCCCATAGGGCTGAGTTGGCCTTGCTGATTATTGAATATAAGTGCGCGTTCCAGTTTAATTTAGCATCTAAGATTACACCTAGATATTTCACTGAAGCGCTGCTTTTTATTTCCTCTCCCCCAAGATGTAAAGACTGCAGATGCAGTTTTTTTCTTTTTGGAGAAAGGAATAATTGTGGTTTCTGAGGGATTCATGCTCAGACCTTCTGTGATACACCAAAATTGTGTAAAGTTTAAGGCCAAGACCATCTGCATTCTGCTCGATAATACGTCGTCTAACTTGCCACGTACCATTATGACTAGATCATCGGCAAAGCCCACAACCTCGAATCCTTTTACCTCTAAACTTATCAGAAGGTCGTCAACTACAAGTGACCAAAGGAGAGGTGATAGAACCCCTCCTTGTGGGCAAACTTTTGTTGCAATCACGGATGTCGACGACCCGCCCAGCTCCGAGGTGATTCGTCTATGTGTGAGCATGCCCTGGATCCATTGCACAATGGTCCAGGAGATGCATTTAATTGGAAACTAGCATTTAGAGCTTGACAGTTATACAGTCAAAATTAGGGTGACCAAAATTGTCGATGAAATAAAAAATCTAACTTTCTTATCTTTATAGATAGAGGTAAATATAGTTCGACAATGTTGTAGCTCCAATTGTTTTAGACATCTTTGTAGAAAAAAGTTTTTCTCTATCTCTTGAAATAACCGATATAGAGCCTTTTTTCTAAGTTACGTTAGGGTCACCATGAAAAAAACTGTTTGTTTTGCTCTAACTTTTATATTTCAAATTTTACATGCAAACTGTCTTCGAAAGACTTTTAGAGCATACTGATACAAACATTTTTCGATGCAGAACTTGTCAATATCTCAATTTTACTCAAAGCTATTGATATTTCTTCCCAAAAAACACGCTTTTTCCCATCTGCACCTGCAGATTTGTAAGGTAGAAAGGATCTCACCGCGTTTACTACTCTGGCCCTCGTGAAGACTAACCCAGCAACTATGTTAGCGACATCATTTGCACTTTCTGGTCTTGTGAGGTACCTTCGGGAACTTTTTGTGTCGCTATTATAGCCAGGATTTGTATTCGAGTGGACAGATGTAGATCCCGGTGAGTCTTCATCAGTAAGTGTGGTACTTCTGAGGGAGTTTTTTTTTTTTTTATCTGAATTACAGTGACTTTCAACTCATTTGGCTGGTTCGTCACTTTTACTTCCATTTTTGGAAGAATTTCGGGAGTGAGAATTGAACTCGTGACCTTTAGCGTGAGAGGCATGGATGTTACCACTACGCCAGATCGCCTCCACTCTCAGGGAGTTTTTGTAAACGAACCGTCGTCCTTTTTAAGGGAACCTAGCCCGTTCGAGAGGTCTTTTGCCAGAGTCTTATTGAGTCTAGCAACGGTTGGAGTACTTTCAATGCTTTCGCAGTTATATACCCAGGATTTTTGTTTGGATCGTCTCAGTTCTCTGCTGTACTCAGTAAGAGCCGTTTTGTATTGAGACCAGTCCGAAGTAATTTTTGCTCTGTTGAACAGTTTCCGCGCTGTTTTGCGAAGATGTTCAAGCCTTTTATTTCATTAAGGAACGTTTCTTGTTGAAGAAATTATTCTTAGTGGGCAATTGCTGTTGTAGGCATACACTATCGTTTCGTTTATTTATTTTGAAGCTGATTCAAGCTGCTGAATCGACCTTTTTTTTTGAGTTTAGAGTTTTTGACTCGAGCTCAAGGGGATTACCGATTCCAGTTAGTTTTTTCGGGATCTCGGTATTCTCTCAGCACTGTCATGCCACTATCCCATTCAAAAATAATGTGTCTATGATCAGACAAAGACGCCTCT
Source organism: Toxorhynchites rutilus septentrionalis (assembly GCF_029784135.1). Lineage (NCBI taxonomy): Eukaryota > Metazoa > Arthropoda > Insecta > Diptera > Culicidae > Toxorhynchites > Toxorhynchites rutilus. The sequence continues at coordinate 303,384,210 of NC_073745.1, read as the reverse complement.
TCGGAAACGTGCCAGTTATGAATTTTGTTAAGAATAACCGGGCTACACAGCGTTTCACCTCGGTAGTTAATGTCGGTACTTGCCCACATTGTATGATGAGCGTTGGCATCACATCCGATGATGAAATCCTTGTTGATTTCCCTACAATAGTTAACAAACGCCGCTTCCTCCCGTGGGGGAACCTCAGGAACGTCGTCAGGAAAGTAAGCGGACGCAATTACGATGTCGGATCTTCCTTTGGTGGTTGGTACTTCCACTCCGATTGCGACGATGTCCCTTTGAATGATTTCTGTAATAGGAAAGCATTTAATGTTTGCATTTACTAAGACAGCAGCTCTTGAGGAGTCATGCTTGTCATCATAGAGCAACTTACATGAACCTGTTTGAATACCTAGTATTCATCCTTTGTGAACCCAAGGCTCTTGGATAAGAGCTAGATCCACAGCGTCTTTTGTAAACCTCCTGGATAACACGCTCGACGCTGCTTTATGATGGAGGTTTAATTGCAAAACTTTAGTGTTCTGCATTAGGTTGGGTTGGCCGATCCGGGGGATTATTTGGGAGAATCGGAACCCCATCTGTTTTGTTGAAATTATGGTCAGGTTTTTTGCTTGTTCTAGTGTCCATGTTCGTTTTGGATCTGGCGTGAAGAAACTCACCTTTTTCACTTGACGTAGTTGAAGTTCCTACTCTTTTTGTGATTGCCGTTGAGTTTGAACCGCTTGGGCCAGGAACATACAGATTGTCAAACTTGATGAGCTGGCAATGTGATTTATTTACATCTGCAAATGTTTCTATTTCAACACCAAAAATGTGGCATTGTCACATCTGTCTATTCTTCATTTTCTTTTTATCTTCTTCTTTTTCTTCTTTTTTTTCTCAAGCACAAAGATTTTTCAACAAAAGAACAATGTTTCGCAGGGAATGAAGTACCAAAATCGACAAAGAAGACAATTCTGATGTTTAAAAATCATATTAGAGCCTTGACAAATAAGATATGTTTTCTAAACTAATAAAAAACTTGCTCGTATTACCATAATTGGTACAATTGCGATGATATACTTCTACCCTATCTGAAGTCTAAAAAACCAAAACAAAAACGGATTTCTCAAGCTTGTTAAGTTGGCCGGTTTTGCAACTAGGCGACACAATTGTTCGATGTCTAGAGTGATACTGAAATACAGAACTCATTGCGTATCATTGCATTGCATATTGCATATAATAGTAGTATTTCTGTATCTTTCAGAAAGATAATATCTCCATCGTTCTAAAAGACATCATTCTTAGAGCAATAATTCACGTATAATTCATCAATATGTAAAATGAGGTGCTCCCCCTTATCAAAAAAATTTTAGAAAAAAATTTTATTGAAGAAAAGTATTTTGAAAATTAAAATTCATTTTTCTCGAAAATATATGCTTTCAAAATTCTGAAAGAAATAGATATAAATAGCCCTTAAAATTTCCAATAAGTTTTCCATACATCGGACGATGGGCATGTTGGAAAAAGTTTTTCGAACAACAACTTTTTCATGTTTTTCTTTGAAAAAATGCTATTAATGTTCAATTCGTAACATTTTTATGTATAAATTATCGCAATTTACATGCTCTGCTAACTTTTCTCTATTTAGAAACATGTCAACAAAATGTCAAACGTGAGAATTTACACACAAAAATGTTACGAGCAAAACATAATTTTTTTCAGGAGTCTTCATACAAAATGACAAATATTCCAAAAACTATAAAAAATGGAAAGTTGATGTCTTCGAGAAAAGTTTATATTTTAACAAGATCTAGAACTTTGTCGAATGCACTATATCGCTATCTTGACTTCAAACAAAATTAGGATAAGTTGTATTTTTTTCAAAAAAAAAAACATGAAAAAGTTGTTCGAAAAGCTTTTTCCCTGTAAAAGTGCTCATCTTCCAATGTATGGACGACTTGTTGGAAATTGTAAGGGCTATTCATATATATATTTTTGAGAATTTAGAAAAAAATCGTGTTTGAGAAAAATGAATTTTTATTTTTAAAATATCTTTTTTGTCAGTGAATTTGTTTTCCAAATTTTTTTCGGTATTTTTTTGTGAAAATTTAAACAATTTCCTACATCCTTTGACAAGAATTTTGTAGGTATCATAGTTGTTAAGTTATAAATTTTTGTGAAAAATTAAGAAAAAAATTTGGCTTTTTCCAAAAAGTAAAACTTGTTGGAAATTTTAAGGGCTATTCATATCTATTTCTTTCAGAATTTTGAAGCATATGTTTTCGAGAAAAATGAATATTAATTTTCAAAATATTTTTTTTCAATAAAATTTTTTTCCAAAAAATTTTTTGGTAATTTTTATTTAAAACCACAATAATTCTTTTTCGAATATTTCAAGTATGCAAAGTTGCTTAATTGACCCATGTCTTTACACCCACAGCGTTTCATTACTTCTGCCAACTCCTAAGACGAGTTGGCATGAAATTCGTCTATGTATAAATAGAATATATTGGAACAGAAACAGACTAAAAATTTATCAAAGTAAATTGTTCATAAGAAAAATGTATAATTTTTTTAACAATTAAATGTTGTAGTTACAAAAGATAAAATATGTTCTATAAGTCGATTAACCATTTGCGATCGTATGACTGCTCTCAGTCACCACAGCAAGGAGCCGCACTAATATTATTTTTTATGCAAATATATATTAGTTTTTTTCTTTTTCTGAACAATTCTTAATTCAAAATTAAAAATACATTTATATACATTTAGTATACCACAAGATCTACTGTTCATCATGAATTCAAAAATATTTGTATAATATTATTGAGTGTACGAAAATTTTATACCCGGGAGAGTTCATCAAACATCATAACATCTTTCACAAAAAAAACTCTAATCAAGCCCTCTCATTTGATTCCCATATTGCCATCAATACAATAATATAGTAAAACACAAATGCATAACGAGCGCACATTTCTATTTCCTTTTACATATTAATGAATCCTTGAAACATATTTTATTTTTTGTAAACACATCTTTCATTTGATAAAACAATTTTACACAGATTTACAAAAAAAATGAACTGGCATCTTTTTAACGAACCACAGAACATGACGCGAACAAAAATTGAACGAAAATGTTGTCAACCTCAAACAGCGGCAACTCGACATGCTAGGTTCCTTCCAACAGGTTGAGTCAACCTTGTCAACTGGTTGCCCCGTGTGCGGACACCCATTTGATTTCACATGCTTTCAACCTTCGTCAAGTTGAAGTCGGTTTTCAGTTGCCCCGTGTGCGAACGGCCTCAGAGTGGGCTATGTATGCCAAATAACTGCCTTTTTTGGCATGATACTTGATGTTTTTACAACTGTCATACTCAAAGTATTGCCAGAGAGTGGCTAACATTTCTGAGAACAATATTGAACGAAAAAATTAAATGCTTGGAAATTGCAGAGCATCAAAGCATCAAAATCATAAAAATGTCACATGGTCCGGTTTGAATTAACACCGACCACTTCATTTATTTATTCATTTCGTCAAACAATAGTAGACTTGAATTACTTACATAATAATGCATAAAAAAAAATTAGATAAGAAATAATCATTCAAATTAGTTCTATATATAGTAGAAGTGTGTAATACGCACCCCCTAAGCGAGAATGGATTTATCTTGACCGTGCTCTTAATCGAACATGATTTAGAAATATCGTGATGGTTTGCTCATTTTTGTTCATAATGATTACATTTGAAGACATTTATTCGTGCCACGCAAAGATATTTGTAAAAAATCATCTGACATCCCTCACATCCAAGCTATTTCTTTCGTGAGAATGTTATCCGGCCGAAAGCGAGCATATTATCCCGATCGAGGGTATGCCATACTGCCCGATGGTAAGCTGATGCGGAAAATATCAAATTGAGAAGGAAATGAATCCTTTCTTACCATTTTCTTCATCTGAGATATTTACTGGGAACTCGACTCAATAAATATGACCCACAGCTATCGCCTCTGAATCGGTTTCAAGCAACAAAAACCTTATAAAGGGTGTGTCACATCAAATTGCATCACGGAAAAAAACGCTGTAGAAATTCGCCCAGTAGACCGATCCTTTTGAAAATTTTAGACAGTAAAATAAAAACTATTAAACAACTTTTGGCATTTTCTTTTTATTCATACTTCGAGCCCAAGCCCGTAAGCTCGCACCTTCCTCTTTACCCCGTCCATAAGGTTCTGTACAACGTCAGGTTGTAGTTTTTTTTTGAACAGAAATCCATTTTCTCTTGAAGTCCGCCTCCGATTTGACATCTTTTGGGTTCTTCCGGAGGGCCTGCTTCATAATCGCCCAATATTTCTCTATTGGGCGAAGCTCCGGCGCGTTGGGCGGGTTCATTTCCTATGGCACGAAGGTGACCCCGTTGGCTTCGTACCACTCCAACACGTCCTTTGAATAGTGGCACGAAGCGAGATCCGGCCAGAAGATGGTCGGGCCCTCGTGCTGCTTCAATAGTGGTAGTAAGCGCTTCTGTAGGCACTCCTTAAGGTAAACCTGCCCGTTTACCGTGCCAAACTTGGATAGTTTCTGCTTGCGAATCTCCTCCGGAACGCTGAATTTGTCCTCTGCGGAGAAGAACAACAGGCCCGGCAGCTGACGAAAGTCCGCTTTGACGTAGGTTTCGTCGTCCATTACCAGGCAATGCGGCTTCGTCAGCATTTCGGTGTACAGCTTCCGGGCTCGCGTCTTCCCCACCATGTTTTGCCTTTCGTCGCGGTTAGTTGCCTTCTGAACCTTGTATGTACACAGGCCCTCCCGCTGCTTGGTCCGCTGGACGAATGAACTTGACAAATTCAGCTTATTGGCGACATCCCGGACCGAACTTCTCGGATCACGTCTAAACTGCTTAACTACGCGCTTGTGATCTTTTTCACTGACGGAGCATCCATTTTTGCCGTTCTTCACCTTCCGGTCGATGGTTAGGTTCTCGAAGTATCGTTTTAGTACTCTGCTGACCGTGGATTGGACGATTCCCAGCATCTTACCGATGTTCCGATGTGACAACTCCGGATTCTCGAAATGAGTGCGCAGAATTAATTCACGACGCTCTTTTTCGTTCGACGACATTTTTCCAAATTTACGAAAAATTGACAGTGAAGCATGGCCAACGTGATCTATACACTCTTATTTGATTATAAGCGAAAGCTGAAGATATAATTCCTAAAAATTAAATTTCTACAGCGTTTTTTCCGTGATGCAATTTGATGTGACACACCCTTTAGAAATGATGGAGAAAATTACATCGAAAATCGCTTCCAAAGAAATTTTTTTTCTTATTTTTTTAAAGCATGTTACAAATGTAAAACTTGCATGGTGGGATTCTATCATTGACTAGTACGATTGTCTGTATCCATTGCATTTCTCTTCTTGGGGGCTGTCCACATACCATGTGGACAGAAAAAGCATGATTTTAGACACCCCCCTCCCCCTCCGTGGACAATCGTGGACATTCCTTATACCCCTTTCCCTGTTGTCCACGTGGACATTCCTCCGGTTTTGAAGAAAAAATCAAGAAATTCTATTTTTTTTCGCTTAAGTTTCATTTCAAGTTTGTTTCTATTTCCTATTCCATATTTTTATTGATAAAAATTTTAGCCTTACCAAAGGTAAAGATTTGTCTTGAAATCTTCGATTTTTTTCAACATTATTTTCTTCCGAATTCCATTTACGTTATCTCCATATCCATTTTAAAATATCGATTGTGAGCTTATTATTGCGTATTTTTACTAAAGCTGACTGGCTGTTTCAGTTTTCAAAAAATCAGACAATGAAATCAAGCACTTTGTTTGAAAACAGAATTTTATCGTCTAAACATCAATGACTTTCGCTTTTACAGGTACGGTAGTGCCTGATGGCTATAATGAACCTAGTAAGAACAAAACATTTGCAGTATCATCGTGATCGATGAATCCGTTGACCTACAAGCCTAAATTGTTAAATCATGCTAAATATTGTCCTGAAAAATTCGTGCCGATTCTGAGGGAAAAACTAAAAGCATATTTTTGTAAACATACATCTTTTCGATCATAGATGCACCGTTTTTTCCAGAATATTTCAGCATCCTTCATGCAACTTGAGAATTCCATCCTCTCAGAACTTATGCTATGCAGTAAGTTGAAGTTCTTACAAGAGTCTTAACAGTTAATAATCTTAAGATGCAATATCTGGTGTGTAAGGCTGGTGGAATTTTAGAAGTGCCCTAGAAGCGTTCTGGATCGTTGATTTTCATACGTTCGGCTGCTAGCAGTACTTGTTGGAATTCATCGAAACTAGTTGTTTGGTAGAAGCTCATGATACAGATTTTCTTCCAGTCCTACCAGACCTAGCCATAACTTTCTTCAAGCGAAAGCCTGCTTCGGGGTTCACTTGCTAAGACTTGTGAATGATTTGTCCTTTACAATTCGCTACAAATATGTATTTTCGTCGCGTTTATGAAACGAATCACAGATTGAGATAAGTCCCTTTAAGTGTTTTCGGTAAAATAAACCCTTATTCCGGGATCCGGTCGGATTTGAATCTAGTATGGCCATAATAATTAACTTCAAACGCGTTTTTTTCGAAACATGTTTTTCCAAACTGGATTACACGATATCTCAAGTTCTACTTATCCGATCTATGTTTATGTGAATACAATCTGTATGCATCTCTCTATCGCATGAACCTATAAAAAATCATAATTTCGTAACTTTAGTATTTTAAAAAAAAAATTTAAACAGCATTTTTTTCTTAAAATTTTCGCCATATTGTCAAAAAACACGTTTTTGACTCGTCCGAGGTTCATGCGATAGTGCCATCTTTACTGATTCAGAATCTGTTCGATTTGTTTGTTTCAAATAACCAGAAGGGCTGGAATCGTGTACGCCATGCCACAACTTTTTTTGAAACCCCTCACTTGATCAGCTTCTAATTATGGATATGTTTTTTTCCGTTCAATTTTTGTTTTATTGTTGAAAAATAGATATAATGGATGGTAAAAATATTCTTTGTTTACTTTTCGGAGCTCGAAGAAAAGTCCGAAATTCGTGTCTCTATCCCCCTGAATCTGATCGAGTCAAATCCAATCGGATTGTGTAAATGTTGCAACCTTGAAATGCAGAATGCAAAAGTTTATTTAGTTCGGATTGCGATATGTCAAATCCGATCGGGTTCCGTAATATGGGTTAATATGTAGTCCATGCATTGTTTCATGTTGCATGCATGTTTTTCGTGATGGTTCGTTTCTCATGAACGGTGATTTTCGACATCTGTAGCAAATCTGATAATTCATGTGCATCAAGGATTAATCTTATCTTTTAATCAATCAGCAGTGGCAGCATGAACTTTCCAGACAACTCAAAAGAAGCGTATTACAAAAATTACCAGACTTCAATGAAGAACAGCATCATTGCAAGAAATAGATCTCCAGAGATACGGCCCGTACACTCATGGAAGAATTTGTTGTTCGTTTCAATGTTCAGAAATCCTTGAGAGTTCTCGAAAAAAAACCAAACAGTTTTGTCATCAAGAGCAAAAGCTGAATTCAACCCGCACTTAAGTCGTGATTTTCAATACTACAAAAAATCAAACATTCTTTGTGTTATTGGGTGTCTTTATCCTGACGGATTTAATGGCCCTCTATTACCGATTGAAATAAATTGATGGATCCTAGTTCATGTGCGTTACCCTCAGAATAAACATTTCAGGAGAGAGGTTCAGCAATATGAAAAAATATGGATGTTTGTCCGAGCAGCACTCTCAGGCAGTTCAGTATTATTATTGATGAATACTGACTACTCAGGACGGGCGTGAAGTTTAAAAGATCGTGTAAATACAAAATAGATCTCATTCAATTTTGACTATTAACGTGAATGTTTTACTTTAAAAAATACTTAACGTATCCACGTGGACATTATCAAAACCCCCTCCCCCCTCACCGTGGACAAGCGTGGACATTTACGTAACACCCCCCCTCCCCCCCAAATTGCATCACGGAAAAAACGCTGTAGAAATTCGCCCAGTACACCGATCCTTTTGAAAATTTTAGACAGTAAAATAAAAACTATTAAACAACTTTTGGCATTTTCTTTTTATTCATACTTCGAGCCCAAGCCCGTATGCTCGCACCTTCCTCTTTACTCCGTCCATAAGGTTCTGTACAACGTCAGGTTGTAGTTTTTTTTGAACAGAAATCCATTTTCTCTTGAAGTCCGCCTCCGATTTGACACCTTTTGGGTTCTTCCGGTGGGCAGATCGCTTGCCGCTTTCCGCAAGAGCAGATCGCTTGCCACACCATGTACTTTTTGGCAAACTTGGATAGTTTCTGCTTGCGAATCTCCTCCGGAACGCTGAATTTGTCCTCTGCGGAGAAGAACAACAGGCCCGGCAGCTGACGAAAGTCCGCTTTGACGTAGGTTTCGTCGTCCATTACCAGGCAATGCTGCTTCGTCAGCATTTCGGTGTACAGCTTCCGGGCTCGCGTCTTCCCCACCATGTTTTGCCTTTCGTCGCGGTTAGGAGCCTTCTGAACCTTGTATGTACGCAGGCCCTCCCGCTGCTTGGTCCGCTGGACGAATGAACTTGACAAATTCAGCTTATTGGCGAGATCCCGGACCGAACTTCTCGGATCACGTCTAAACTGCTTAACTACGCGCTTGTGATCTTTTTCACTGACGGAGCATCCATTTTGCCGTTCTTCACCTTCCGGTCGATGGTTAGGTTCTCGAAGTATCGTTTTAGTACTCTGCTGACCGTGGATAGGACGATTCCCAGCATCTTACCGATGTCCCGATGTGACAACTCCGGATTCTCGAAATGAGTGCACAGGATTAATTCACGACGCTCTTTTTCGTTCGACGACATTTTTCCAAATTTACGAAAAATTGACAGTGACCAACGTGATCCATACACTCTTATCTGATTATAAGCGAAAGCTGAAGATATAATTCCTAAAAATGAAATTTCTACAGCGTTTTTTCCGTGATGCAATTTGATGTGACACACCCTTTATTTTACTCTCAGTGATAGATTTTTTTTGTAAATTTTTCGACATTGTCACATCAATTACATCACTGTACTTGTTGTATGTTTTCATCATTCTGTTGAGTGGCCCATTCATAGCGTATAAAGTTTTAAAACGAAGGGGTTTGAATAAATTTCGTGAACGCAAGTTTCGCGACGGCGCATACAAATTTAGTTTTTTAAGTAAGTTTCAGCAATCTCTCTCCGTTTTTCAAGTGTTTCAATACTTATCAAAACGCCACAAGCTTCATATGGAGGAAGTGGAAATGTTATGCAACCTTACTTCCTCAGAGCAAATAACACAATTTTTTTCTGAACGGATTCTATTCGATTGGAGTGCAGTTCTTGATAGGGTGCCCCATAGGGTTGTAAGCGGTGATACTAGCGATTCTATCGGAAAAAAAACTAAAGGTAAATCGCATTCATGTGGTAACAATTCTACACAAACGTAACAGAATCGCAACGGAACCCGAGATACCACATAGTAAAGCATTTCCTTACAAAGCTTACGCCTCGGATGCAGAACATGTCTCCCGAAACCATACGAATAACTCGTCTACTGGCGAAAAAAAATCCGTTAGGGATGCTGGCTGCTTTTTCCGAGATCGAGAATCGAAAAAATGAATATCAAGATGGGATTGGGTTTACTGAAGACACAAAGGAAGGCGAAAAGGTGTTCGAAAGGTTGTCATCCGATACACTTTGAGGAAAACCAATGAGGAAGGCAAACGATTTCTGTATTATCTCTGTCAGTTTTTTGAGCTTCTTTGTGAACTGTTGGAATGACTGTGGTATTTTGGCATACGTTTACGTGCAACGGAACGTTGCTGTCTGTCATTCGCGTATTACAGTTCTAGCGGTATTGTAAGAAAACCTTGGTGTTACAGTTGTAATGTTCAACTTCTTCCTGCACTATACTCATAACTCTTAACGAGCGTTGTAAAACACTCATTGTGATGATCCTCTTTCGAGTGACACTAGCACGGAGCAAGGCTCCGATCGGAATGGGAATATAAATCCTTCCGATTCACAATCAGTACCACATGTTTGATTATGATTGATGATGGCAGCCATAGCATCGGTATGCTCTCAATAGCAGCAGTTTGCTTACCTTTTTGCTCCTTCCACTGCTTCTCTCCTCTCGTTTGTGCTTAAAGGTTGACTTTTTCTGTGCTACGCAGCATCCCAGAAATGGAAAGGATGCGACAGAAATAGGATTATTTTTCACCAGCAGCAGCGGCAGCTGCTAGAATCTCGAGTGCATAGGAGAAACACTTAACTGGAGAGAAAGGAAAAACCCACCCAGCTTCTGCGGATGATGGTGGTGGTGGTGGAGGATGAGAATGAAGTTGTCTTGTCGTCTGCCGGGGATTGAGATGAACGAGGTGTATTTTTTGCGCCAGTCAGTTCTTCTTCTGTCTCTCTCGCTATGTAATCAATATTCAATTCACCGAACGCATGGTAGTTTGTCGCGTGAAATATTTTCTATCGCTTCGTTAATTCCGGAACCAGAGAAATAGTAAGCGCCGTGTGTTTACTTTGGCTATCAACAACGACAACAACAGTTGGTGGCAAAAGACGAAACTCGCTTCGTGCGCTCCGATAGCGTAAGCTCATTAGCATAATAGCGAAAAGCTCATAATCAGGTTGTGTTTTTATCGTGACTGCATGTAGAACGACATTTTGGTTGCCCCCTCGGGCGTGAAAGACCAGGGCGGACTGGATGGTGCCTAACAGGCTTATTATAAATATATCCAGCCAATGAGCCAGCCAGGTGAGCAGGTGAAAACGCAGAAAGCATCCGAAAAGCAGAGCCGGGGATAATGAAAATTAATACCAACGAGTAAACAGTGTGAGCATTGGTTGTGTTTCACCCTCACCTTGAGGGAGCGAGGACCCCTCAGTGCCTGGGATGCCTTGGGGAAATTTATGGAGATGATGCAGAACAGTGCTCGTTTTCTCCCTCTGTGGCTTGGCTTTTATACGATATGGACGAGGAGGACGAGGATCTCTTCAGGAATGCCGTCGTCAATCCGGGTTGGTTAGCTAATAGAATTGAATGGAATTTTGGGGGAGAGTCTTATCTATTAATACAGGTTTTCAGGGACGGAAAATGATAGTTATCTACGAGAGGCTGAGATTGGAAGATAGCACGCTGTTGTGAGAAATCACCTTGCGAACTTGTAGTCGTAAATAAACCGAACCAAAAAACCCTTGTCATTTTATCTCTCGTCGAAAATCAGGAAAAATTCTTCGCAAGAGAACGTGGGGATGACACAAAGTAAAGTGTACGTAACAATTGAGCTCTTCCAGTAAATCAGTTTTCATGTGTATCACTATTTATAATTGTGATATAATTTGTGGTCTCTGTCACTAACACGTTGAGTCTCGTATCTGTCCCTAGGGGCGGAGCTTTTCGTTAGAAAATGATGATCACTGCGACTGACCAGTTACAAAATAAGGAAATGTAAAAAAAAAATGTTTCTGAATGTTTTACTATGTGTGACTAATTTTTTCAGTCGAATTTCTGACTGTTTTATTTTAATACAATAAACATCTTTGGGAACTCAGACCCACACTGATATTGTGCAAATATTCTTGATGCGAGCTGAATGGAAAGCGTAACAAGAATATTTTGAGGCTCAACGTGTTAAATGGTACATAATTGTAAAACACAAACACAAACCTCCACGGGACACGAACCAGCGCAAGGCATCGAAGAATTTGGCTGTACTCGGATCAGCCACCAACACTATATGGACAACTTTTGTTGCAGAGCACACAAATGCCACATATGATTTTATGGGAGCAGCTGGGAGTTCTGCCATAAATTGTTCTATCAACTCCGGGTACGCTCTGAGGCAAATAATGTATTTGTGAACCACTTGTTTATCTATTACTAGAAGTTTGTCCCGCTAAATATGATTTGGGAACTTCAGTCTTAATTTATTGACCGATGGGAAAAATGCGGCAACACTGTTTCCGTATTTTTGTCAAATTTTAATTATTGGTTGGATGGTAAAATTCTGTTTGAGATACCAGAAAACGCAAATAAGAAGAACGGGCTAAAGTTGGTCGTCCGAGAAAAGCACTTCTTTTATGTTGCGCTTTTGTACGCCTCTGTTGCTAAATTCAAAATTGATGGTGAAGTACATGCTTCGAAACTACTCTTCATCATTTTCAATAACCCTCAAATGGCTGCCAACTTTTTGGATACGTATAAGAGTTACGAAGAATTCATTATTTCTTCAAAACTGAACCCTGAAGAAGGTGTATCTTTGATTATTGAAGCGTATCTTAGCAAAGCTCAGTATCTTTTGGTGAGATCGATTTTTCAAAATCATCGTGCTGACGTGGAGGCGCCCAATAAAAATATAAGCTCATTTCGTGAATGACGAATTTCATGCCAACTCGACTGGCCGTTGGCAGCACCATCTCAAATAGCAGTGGAACGTTGTGGCTGTAAAGACATGGGTCATTTAAGCAACTTTGCATACTTGAAATATTCGAAAAATAATTAGACTACTTTTTGGAAAAAGCCAAATATGTTTTCTAAATTTTATACACAAATTTATAATTTAAAAACTATGATACCTACAAAATTCTTGTCAAAGGATGAAATGTAGGAAATTGTTAAAATTTTCACAAAAAAATACCATAAAATACCAAATATTCTCAAATATATATATATGAATAGCCCTTACAATTTCCAAGAAGTCGTCCATACATCGGAAGATGGGCACTTTTACAGGGAAAAAGTTTTTCGAATAACATCTTTTTCATGTTTTCTTTGAAAAAAATGCAACTAATCCTAATTTTGTTTAAAGTGAAGATCGCAATATAGAGTATTGGACAAAGTTTTAGATCTTGTTAAAATATAAACTTTTGTCGAAGACATCAACTTTCTATCTTTTATAGTTTTTGGAATATGAGTCATTTTTGTATGAAGACTCCTGAAATAATAATGTTTTGCTCGTAACATTTTTGTGTGTAAATTCTCACGTTTGACATGTTCTTGACATGTTTCTAAATAGAGAAAAGTTAGCAAAGCATGTCAATTGCGATAATTTATACATAAAAATGTTACGAATTAAACATTGATAGTATTTGTTCAAAGAAAAAAAGAAAAAGCTGTTGTTCGAAAAACATGTAAATTTGCGCATCGTCCGATGTATGGAAAACTTGTTGGAAATTTCAAGGGCTATTTATATTTATTTTTTTCAGAATTTCAAAAGCATATGTTTTCAAGAAAAAATGAATTTTAAATTTCAGAACTTTTTTTCAATTCAATTTTTTTTCCAAAAAAATCTTTGATAATTTTTATTGAAAACCTAAGTAATTTCCTACATTTCATTCTCTGACCAAGTTTTTGTAGATCTTATACAGGGTGGGCCATTTAAAGTGGAAGCATCTGGCAACCCCATAACTTTTGACAGAGATGTCAGATTAACAAATGTCATACCGCGTTGGGAGCGTCATTTCAGTACAATTTTAACCATGGAACAATACACGCCTAAACAACGCGCTGAAATTGTTCAGCTGTACATTCAAAATAACTTCTCAATTGTGTTAACTAAACTTGCGTGGAAAAATAAAAATAAAGTTAAAACATCGCCTGGAGACAACACTATACGTCGATTATATGCCAAATTTATATCGTCTGGTAGTGTTGGTAATGCCAGTCATCTGTCCAGACAACGACCAAGACGTTTCGACGAGAATATTGATGCCGTTCGAGCCAGTGTTGCAGAGACTCCATCGACATCAGGTCGCCATCGTTCGCAAGAGTTAGGCATCGCTCGAACCACTCTCCGATGCATAATTCGTGTTGATTTGAAAATGTTTCCGTATAAAATTCAAATGGCTCAACAACTTAACCCATACAGCGGCTGCCACGACCAAATTATTGCGCGAAATGTTCCCCGGAAGATTAATATCGAAAAACGGCGATTATGACTGGCCACCGAGATCACCTGATTTGACGCCTCCTGACTTTTTGACGTAGGACTACGTCTAACCGGAAGATATAGGGGGTGAAATGGAAATCTAGGCACTGAACAAGTAGGAAAAAATGCAAGATTTGGAACGCTTATAACTCGAGTATTTCTCAATAGATCGCAAAGGTTTTTGCATCAATTGATAGGAAATATATCTACGCATCTATCATAACGAATAACATTTCATTTTTCTTGAGATAAATAATTGAATAATTGTGAAATATCAAGCATTGTCAAAATGCACTATGTGCCCATTTTTGATTGGTCCATTTTGTGCTCCTCAAATCGTACCGACCAAAACGGGCAACCAGAGCAGCAGCGAAATAGAATGAAGCACGATTGGAAAGGAAAAAGAAAAAAATTAACGAAACATTGGTCGCAGTCTCACACATGCGTAATTCTCGAGCCAGCCAGTCAGCTTAAAAATCCCCGCTCCGCTGTCGTAACGATCATTCTTTGTGTGGACACCGACTGGACAACATCGTTGCTGGACGGGCTGGACGGCGAGGGATCGAGAGCCTTTCTCAAGGCAAGAGGGCGGAGGTGGTAGCGCTGGAGTAAAGTAGAGTAGAGTTTTCAAAGGGCCTTTCTCAAGGCTAGAGACGAATGAACTGCAAAAGTTTAAAGTCTCTATAATACAATACCTTTCTTCCTTCCGTAACGATCATTATCATTCAAACCGTACACCACATCGGTTCGCATCACAACACATCAACAAACCAACCCAAGCAGCCATGTCTGGACATGGTAAAGGAGGAAAAGTGAAGGGAAAGGCAAAATCCCGCTCGAACCTTGATCTGGAGTTCCCGCTCGTGTTGATCTGTAGTTCCCCGCAAGGGTAGCTAGGCCGAGCGCGTTAGTACCAGTGCACCAGTCCACCTAGCCGGCGTTATATAGTTTCGGCCGCCGAAGTGATCGAGTTGGCTGATGAAGC